>NW_027590290.1:0-130292 GCF_964213995.1 Mustelus asterias | reverse complement strand
GAGTGTAAAACAGAGAGCGCAAGGGAGTGAGAGAGAGACAGACAGAATTCAAGAGAGTGAGAGAGAAAGAGAGAGAGAGAGAGCGAAAGACAGAGTGAGTGTGAGAGAGACCCCAGTTAAATCATTAAAGTTTGGCCATTCTCAAGGCTACCAATCGAGAGATAATTAAAACATGGTCACCCTCAGTGAGACCATTAAAACATGGTTTCCCCCCACGCTGATGCGCGATTGATTCACACGGGAGGCTAGAACGTACCCGGGAATAAAGGCTTTTATTCACGACAAATAGGAGCACACTACTCAACAATATTATCCCAGACTGAAGACTACTGGCAAGTAGCAGTGACCTTTATATTCCTGTCAGAAGGCGGAGCCGAACGGAGTGTACCACATAAACAGTAATAACAGGTGGAACACCCAACAGTAACGAGAGTAACATATATACAAGTACCCATCGTGGTAACCATCTCTGGTTCACCACACACCCCTCCCCCCCGCTCAAAGATACCATTAAAACATGGTGCCTGTGTGTCTGTGTCCATGGACTTCTGGTGGCTGCTGATGATGGCAAGAAGCGGCTTCAGGCCTAGACCTGTGTGGGGGGGGGAAATTTCTGCTGGCAGAAAAACAAAATGGCGGCCTAATTCGATGAAATAGGCCCCTTTGACAAAGAGGCAAAGAATGGATACCGTATACAGAACACTTCAGTGATTATCTGACCACCAATAATGCAGGCAATGACCTGGCCGTACTGGTTTTAAAGTAAAGTTTATTTATTCGTCACAAATAAGACTTACATTAACACTGCAATGAAGTTACTGTCAGATTCCCATAATCGCCACAGTCCGCCACTGTTCGGGTCAATGCACCTAACCAGCATTTCTTTCAGACTGTTCTGACTGTACTTTTCTTCAGACTGTGCTTTTCTTAAGTACCGGGGGGAGCAAGACCTTCGCTGTTTTAAGAAGTTTGGTACAACCTGAAAAACCGGCTGAGACTAACCAAGAATTGTGCAATGGGTTAAAAGATGACTTCGCTCCCTCGCCTTTGATGATTGCAGAGTGGTTTCATAAGCACAACCAACTCGAAGGGGAAGTCCATTGCTCAATTTGAGGCAACACTAAAGAGACTGACAGAGCCCGGCGAGTTCAGAAATGTACTCCAGCGTGCCTTATGGAACCAGCCTCTGCTACGAAGCCATCCAGTGGAAGTTATTAGTTGAAAATAATTCACAGTTTAAGGCGGCTTTGGAGATCGCAACTTCCATGGAATTAGCCCCCAGAGAGGCAGCGCAGTTGGGTGTCAGCGCCCGGGTTCACCAGGTAGCGGAAGCTCCGCAGGTTTTGGTGCTGCAGGTGAATTGCCGCCGATGTGGCAGGACAGGCCACCGGGAGTCGAGCTGCTGGAAACCAGAGGCCTAATGTCACAAGTGCAAACGAGTGGGTCACATTGCCCGGAATTGCCGGGTGCAACTAAATCCAGAGAGAGGGGAAAAAAAGGCCATGTTGCCCGCCCTGGAGAGGATCGGGAGCCAACCGGGTCTACAGAAAGAGCAGACTGTCCAGAGAAACAAGAGCTCAGGCTGAACATTCTGTCAGTACGGTGTGAAAGGGAAAACCGTGAAAATGGAAGTTGATACAGGGGCGGTGGTGTCCTTGATGCCGGAAGCAGTATACAGGGAGAAGTTAAAAGCCCTGTCATTAAAATCTGCCAAGATGACCTTGTGAACATGTACAGAGCAAGTGATTCCCCTCAAGGGTTATGTATTGCTGAAGATACAGTTGAGAGACCAATGTTCAGAATTACCACTATATGTGGTGAAAGGCGACCCTGCGATATTCGGACACTCCTGGTTCCAGAAGTTGAAATTGAACTGGGGTGTGGTAAATAGGCCGGTTGAACACGAGGTTAGAGACATTCTGTAAAAATTTAACAATGTGTTCCAAGGAACCCTTGGAGAGATGAAGTGTGTCAAGGTTGAAGCGGAGGCTTTTCCAAAAGGTTTGAAGGCACGTCCGGTACCATACACCATTAGGCCTAAAGTTGAGGCTAAATTGGACTGGCTGTTGGATCTGGGGGCATTGGAACCAGTGACCACCAGTGAATGGGCCACCCCAATGGCTCCTGTTTTGAAATCAGACAGATCAGTGAGAATTTGAATTTTAAAGTGACTGCAAACCCAGCCCTGTGTGCAGACCAATACCCGCTTCCTCTCATCGAGGACCTATTCAGTGGCCTGACAGGGGGAAAGAAATTCTGCAAAGTGGACCTAGCGCAGGCCCATCTTCAGATCGGGGTAGTGAAGCATTCACAACCATCACTAACGATAGTCACACACAGGGGCCTGTTCCATTATAAACAGTTTCCTTTTGGCATCACATCACCTATCTCTGTGCTAGAGGGCCATGGACCTAATCTTGAGTAGATTGACAGGAGTCCGTGTCCAGGAGTCCTGGACAATACCTTGGTTAAGGGTTGGACAGAGGAGGATGATTTGAAGGACTTGGAGAATATGGAGAATACCTTAAGGAGGTTGCAGAGGCACAGCCTACAAGAGAGAGAAATGGGAGCTATTCAAGGACTCCATTGAATACCTGGGTCATGTCATTGATGGTGATGGGTTACACAAGGCGTCCAAGAAGATGGAGGCCATCATGAAAGCCACAAGACCAGAAAATGTCCCAAGTGAGATTGTTTGAGGATTTATCAATTATTCTGGCAAATTTGTTCCTGATCTGGCGACAGTGTTGAAACTGATGCATCGGTTGCTGGGGAAAGGACAGCCGTGGGAGTGGACAAAATAAGGTGAGGAGGCCTCCCTGGCGGTAAAACAGTCTTTGAAGAAACTGGAAGTGCTGGTTCACTTCAACCCAAAGTTATCACTGCAGCTGGAATGTGACGCCTCGCCCTATAGGGTCGGGGCTGTCCTGTGGAATGTGACGCCTTGCCCTATGGGGTCGGGGCTGTCCTGTGGAATGTGACGCCTCGCCCTATAGGGTCGGGGCTGTCCTGTGGAATGTGACGCCTCGCCCTATGGGGTCGGGGCTGTCCTGTGGAATGTGACGCCTCGCCCTATGGGGTCGGGGCTGTCCTGTGGAATGTGACGCCTCACCCTATGGGGTTGGGGCTGTCCTGTCTCACATTATGCCAAACAGGGAGGGAAGATCCATAGTATTCGCTTCTAGATCATTGACAAAAGCTGAGGAAAAGTATACTCAGGTGAATAAAGAAGGCTTGGGCATCGAAATTGGTGTTAAGAGATTTTATCATGTCCTTTATGGTAGGCATTTCATGCTTCTAACAGACCATCGGCCCTTAACATCCATCTTAAGTCTGTTCACTGGGATACTGTCCATGACGGCAGCTCGATTGCTAAGCTCAGCGTTGGTGCTGTCAGCCTACTCGTATGAGATCCGGTACCGTCAGTCAGAGAAACACGGCAATGCGGATGCTCTGTCAAGGCTGCCTTTTCCTGGAGATAAAGATATGCTCGGCTGGAATCTGATGATAATGTACTTCACACAGGAGGATAAAGTTCCGGTAACTGCTCACCAGGTGGGGAATGCCATCTGCAACAATCTGGTTATGAGCCAAGTAGTGGACCTGGTCCTGAGAGGGAGGTCGAGTCGTAGAAACCACCCGGAGTTTCGGCCGTATATGTCCCGAAGATGGGAGTTGCCCATATTGGATGGATGTTTGTTCTGGGGCACGAGAGTCTTCATTCCCCCATCATTAAGAGGAAAGATGGTGGAACAGATGCACCGAGGGCACCCGGGGGTGGTGCGAATGGAAGATGGTGGACAAGTTGAAGAAAAAGTGGGATCGTTTGAATCCTGAGCTTTGGTAGGGAAGGCCTTATCGCCCCTTCATCCGTGGGAATGGCCACAATCGCCGTGACAGCGAATCCACATTGACTTTGCCGGGCCAGCAGAAGGGCAGATGGTTTTAGTGGTAATAGATGCCCACTCCAAGTTGCCGGGGGTTGTGGCGATGAAGTCCACGTCTGCGGAGTGAACACTAGACAAATTGATGAAATATTTCCCCGGTTTGGTAATGGGGGACAAGTGGTCAGTGACAATGGATCCCAGTTTGTGACACAGGATTTGACGGAGTACATTGTGCACCATGAAATCAGACATCTGATGTCGGCACCATATCACCCGGCGATGAATGGTCTGGTGGGTGATTTGTTTAGACTCTGAAACAGTCTCTGAAGTTGTCACAGGAAGGGGAGGGGTTGCTAGGGCAGAGGATAAATAAATTTCTGAGAATGTATCGCAACATCCAAAGATGTGCAGGTCAGGTTGATTGACCATGCTAAATTGTCCCTTAGTGTCAGGGAGACTAGTGGGGTAAATATGTGGAGTTACAGGGATAGGACCTGGGTGGGATTGTGGTCGGTGCAGACTCAATGGGCCATATGGCCTCCTTCTGCACTGTAGATTCTATAACACGCCACACGCAACAACTCAGTGCTCGCCGGTTTCACTGATGTTCAACATGATGAGCATCATGTTCGACCAGCTGTGACCGGAGGAGATCTAAGACTTGGTTAAACAGAACCAAGAGGGACAGATGACCAGAAAGCGTGAAGTCGAGGACTTTCCAGAGCGAGGAATTATACTTCTGAAGAGAAGTGGACACTGGCTAGCATTGTTACAGGTCCTTTGTCGTACACAGTACAGACCAGGATGAATTGGTTTGGGGAGGATATGCGGACCTGTTAGTCACAGCACTGCATCAGAGGTGGGAAGTCCCACAAATGATGGAACCGTCCAAGTTGGCACCAGCGGGTTTGCCCAGGCCGAGTATTTCAGAGTCAGAGTTGATTCGCCCAAGGGAGGACGCAGCATCTGTGGCACCAGCCACCTGGGGAACGTCAGATAGGGGACCCTAATGCTGAACAGCAAGACCTTCCAGAATCCCGGGAGACTACTCTGGAAGAGGTTCCGGAAGCAAAGAAACAACCTCTACGAAACTGCCACCCCCCTGATAGTCTCGGGCGGGATTTTACAGCCTTTCTCCTCCCGAAACTGTAAAATCCTGCCCAAGGTCAACGGACCTTCCCATAGTCCGTCCCCCACCCGCTCCGATCCCGTGGCGAGCGGGACGGTAAAATTCTGGCTATTCTGTCCATGTGAACTGTCTGACTGGACTGTACCTTGGGGACTGTAGCAGTTTGCATTGCTCTGGATAAATGTTACTCCATTGGACATATATATGTTTTGGTTGGGGAAGTTTTGGATTAAAGGGGGAGGGGTGTGATATATGTATATAATGTATGTTGGGGTTTGGAGTGCGCACTGCCCCTTTCAGAGTGTGGGTCTGGTGATCCCTATTAGCTCCTCCCAGTGTGGGACCTGCTTGTGCAATTTGAGATCTGACTGTGGAACAGTGCACACCGATAATGAAGTGCTTTAGTTGCCAAGACTACCTCGTGGTTCCTTAGGCACCAAAAGTTAACAGAGCTTTCATAATAACACCCTCCTTCCCACTGTCCCAGTGACACCATTAAAACACGGTTCCCCCCCCCCCGCAATTATACCATTAAAACACAGTCCCCACCCCCAATGACACCATTAAAACACAGTCTCCCCCCCATGACACCATTAAAACACAGTCTCCCGCCCCCAGTGACACCTTTAAAACACAGTCTCCCCCCCATGACACCATTAAAACACAGTCTCCCGCCCCCAGTGACACCATTAAAACACGGTTCCCCCCCCCCGCAATTATACCATTAAAACACAGTCCCCACCCCCAATGATACCATTAAAACACAGTCTCCCCCCCATGACACCATTAAAACACAGTGTTCCCCCCCCCCAGTGATACCATTAAAACACAGCACCCCCATGACGGTGGTGGGCAAGTTATTGGAAGGTGTGATAAGGGATAGGATCTACAAATATTTGGATAGACAGGGACTTATTAGGGAGCGTCAACATGGCTTTGTGCGTGGTAGGTTATGTTTGACCAATCTATTAGAGTTTTTCGAGGAGGTTACCAGGAAAGTGGATGAAGGGAAGGTGGTGGATGTTGTCTACCTGGATTTCAGCAAGGCCTTTGACAAGGTCCCTCGTGGGAGGTTAGTTAGGAAGGTTCAGTCGCTAGGTATACAAGGGGAGGTAGTAAATTGGATTAGACACTGGCTCAATGGAAGAAATGATGTGGAGATGGCGGCGTTGGACTGGGGTAAGCACAGTCAGAAGTCTCACAACACCAGGTTAAAGTCCAACAGGTTTATTTGGTAGCAAATACCATAAGCTTTCGGAGCAATGCTCCTTCGTCAGATGGAGTGGTCTCTGTTCTCAAACAGGGCACAGACACCATGTGATGGTATTTGCTACCAAATAAAGCTGTTGGACTTTAACCTGGTGTTGTGAGACTTCTTACTGTGTTTACCCCAGTCCAACGCCGGCATCTTCACATCAATGGAAGAAGCCAGAGAGTGGTTGTGGAGGATTGCTTCTCTGAGTGGGGAGGCCTGTGACTCGTGGTGTGCCGCAGGGATCGGTGTTGGGTCCATTGTTGTTTGTCATCTATATCAATGATCTGGATGATAATGTGGTAAATTGGATCAGCAAATTTGCTGATGATACAAAGATTGGAAGTGTAATGGACAGTGAGGAAGGTTTTCAAAGCTTGCAGAGGGATTTGGACCAAGTAGAAAAATGGGCTGAAAAATGGCAAATGGAATTTAATGCAGATAAGTGTGAGATATTGCATTTTGGAAGGTCAAACCAAAGTAGAACGTACAGGGTAAATGGTAGGACTCTGAAGAGTGCAGTTGAACAGAGGGATCTGGGAATACAGGTGCAGAATTCCCTAAAAGTGACGTCACAGGTGGATAGGGTCATAAAGAGTGCCTTTGGTACATTGGCCTTTATAAATCGGAGTATCGAGTATAAAAGTTGGAGTGTTATGGTAAGGTTATATAAGGCATTGGTGAGGCCGAATTTAGAATATTGTGTACAGTTTTGGTCACCTAGTTACAGGAAGGATGTAAATAAGGTTGAAAGAGTGCAGAGAAGGTTCACAAGGATGTTGCCGGGACTTGAGAAGCTGAGTTACAGAGAGAGATTGAATAGGTTGGGACTTTATTCCCTGGAGCATAGAAGAATGAGGGGAGATTTGATAGAGGTGTATAAGATTTTGATGGGTATAGATAGAGTGAATGCAAGCAGGCTTTTTCCGCTGAGGCTAGGGGAGAAAAAAACCAGAGGGCATGGGTTAAGGGTGAAAGGAGAAAAGTTTAAAAGGAATATTAGGGGGGGCTTCTTCACATAGAGTGGTGGGAGTGTGGAATGAGCTGCCAGATAAAGTGGTAAATGCAGGGTCACTTATAACATTTAAGAAAAACTTGGACGGGTTCATGGATGAGAGGGGTGTGGAGAGATATGGTCCAAGTACAGGTCAGTGGGACTCGGCAAAAAATGGTTCGGCACAGACAAGAAGGGCCAAAAGGCCTGTTTCTGAGCTGTAATTTTCTATGGTTTTCTATGGTTCTATGACACCATTAAAACACAGTCCCTCCCCCCCCAATGACACCATTAAAACACGGTCACCTCCGGTGTTTCTAAGATGGCTGCCTCTCGAGGGTCTCCACTCAAACCTGAGTTGTGTTGAGCTTCCTCCTCATGTGCGATGAGCTGAGAACAGTAATTAATCCAGATTTTTTCATTTAGTAAATACATTTATTCATTTTCAGTGCAAAAGGTCTGTGAAAATCCAATAGCTCCACCATCAGGATAAATACCAGAGAACTGAGAGCAAGTTACCCGTCCCCGCAACTGCTGGTTAAGGAGTAACCAACCATTTCAATCTTCCAGAGTTGACATCAATAGCATTCCAGACATACTTAACTAGACCCGGTTAACTATTAACCAATCACTGCTACTCTTTTACTCAAAACCTGTTCACTATTGTCAAGTATATTATCCTTTGACAAGTCATACAGAATTAACCAGTAACTGGTGAGAATTATCATTAACTATTCACCAAACTGTGTCAACAGCCAGTCAACGCTAACCCATTTTTGTCCACCTATTAGCCATTGCTAACTGGTTGCTGTTAATCAGGATTCCGAGCCACATAGCCATTAACCAGTGACTAGCTCTTTGGAGTTACGAGCTCATCGAACTGACTGTTGACTCGGTGGTGACTAGTTGAGTGCTTATCTATTGCGGAGCCCCACTCCCTCCCCCTCTCCGAGACCGAGAGAGAGAGACATAGACAGATGGAGAGAGACAGAGGGAGAGAGACAGAGGGAGAGAGACAGAAAGATTAACACAGAGAGAGACAGGGAATTGGTGGTCAGTGTTTGCAGAGGCAGTGGATTGATGTCAGGATTTTTTGGGGGTGTCAGGGGTCGTGGATCGGGGTGTCAGGGGTCGGGGAGTCAGGGATCAGGGGGGTCGGGGATCGGGGATGGCGCGGATCAGGGATCG
This sequence comes from Mustelus asterias, assembly GCF_964213995.1. Classification (NCBI taxonomy): domain Eukaryota; kingdom Metazoa; phylum Chordata; class Chondrichthyes; order Carcharhiniformes; family Triakidae; genus Mustelus; species Mustelus asterias. The sequence continues at coordinate 121,842 of NW_027590290.1, read as the reverse complement.
AGGCGGTCGGGAGAAGCCCGGGGTCAGGGATCGGGGGGGTCAGGGATCGGGGGGGGTCAGGGATCGGGGGGGGTCAGGGATCGGGGGGTGTCAGGTTTCGGGGGGGGTCACGGGTCGGGGGGGTCAGGGGTCGTGGGGGGTCAGGGGTCGTGGGGGGTCAGGGGTCGGGAGGGTGAGGGGTCGGGAGGGTGAGGGGTCGGGAGGGTGAGGGGTCGGGAGGGTGAGGGGTCGGGAGGGTGAGGGGTCGGGAGGGTGAGGGGTCGGGAGGGTGAGGGGTCGGGAGGGTGAGGGGTCGGGAGGGTGAGGGGTCGGGAGGGTGAGGGGTCGGGAGGGTGAGGGGTCGGGAGGGTGAGGGGTCGGGAGGGTGAGGGCTCGGGAGGGTCAGGGCTCGGGAGGGTCAGGGCTCGGGAGGGTCAGGGCTCGGGAGGGTCAGGGCTCGGGAGGGTCAGGGCTCGGGAGGGTCAGGGCTCGGGAGGGTCAGGGCTCGGGAGGGTCAGGGCTCGGGAGGGTCAGGGCTCGGGGGGGTCAGGGCTCGGGGGGGTCAGGGCTCGGGGGGGTCAGGGCTCGGGGGGGTCAGGGCTCGGGGGGGTCAGGGCTCGGGGGGGTCAGGGCTCGGGGGGGTCAGGGCTCGGGGGGGTCAGGGCTCGGGGGGGTCAGGGCTCGGGGGGGTCAGGGCTCGGGGGGGTCAGGGCTCGGGGGGGTCAGGGCTCGGGGGGGTCAGGGCTCGGGGGGGTCAGGGCTCGGGGGGGTCAGGGCTCGGGGGGGTCAGGGCTCGGGGGGGTCAGGGCTCGGGGGGGTCAGGGCTCGGGGGGGTCAGGGCTCGGGGGGGTCAGGGCTCGGGGGGGTCAGGGCTCGGGGGGGTCAGGGATCGGGGGGGTCAGGGATCGGAGGGGTCAGGGATCGGAGGGGGGTCAGGGATCGGGGGGGGGTCAGGGATCGGGGGGGGTCAGGGATCGGGGGGGGTCAGGGATCGGGGGGGTCAGGGATCGGGGGGGTCAGGGATCGGGGGGGTCAGGGATCGGGGGGGTCAGGGATCGGGGGGGTCAGGGATCGGGGGGGTCAGGGATCGGGGGGGTCAGGGATCGGGGGGGTCAGGGATCGGGGGGGTCAGGGATCGGGGGGGTCAGGGATCGGGGGGGTCAGGGATCGGGGGGGTCAGGGATCGGGGGGTGTCAGGGATCGGGGGGTCAGGGACCAGAGTGGGGTCAGGGACTGGGGTCAGGGACCGGGGGTTTGGGGTGTCAGGGACCAGGGGGGAGGGTCAGGGACCCGCGGGAGGGGGTCAGGAACCCGGGGGGAGGTGTCAGGGACTGGGGGGTGGGAGGGGTGGTCAGGGACCGGGGGGCGGGGGTCAGGGACCGTGGCGGGAGGTCAGGGACTGGTGGAGGGGGTCAGGGACAGAGGAGGGGTCAGGGACCGGGGGGGTGTCAGGGACCGGGGGGGGCGGTGTTCGGGACCCAGTGGGGGGTGGGGGGGGTCAGGGATCGGGGGTGGTTAGAGGGGGCTCGGAGATTGACCACTCGGGAGGGACTGGGCACTCGGTGGGGGGGGGGGAAACGGGGAGATCGGGGGGATTGGGGAGATCGGGAGCTCGGGAAGGACCGGGGAGATCGGGGACTCGGGGGGGCGGGGGTGGAAATCGGGGATCGGGGGGATCGGGGACTCAGGGGGATCAGGGAGATCGGGGGGGATCAGGGACTCGGGGGGGGATCGGGGGGAATCGGGGACTCGGGGGGGATCGGGGGATCAGGGACCCGGGGGGACCAGGGACTCGGGGGGGATCGGGGACTCGGGGGGGATCGGGGGGTTCGGGGACTCGGGGGCCTCAGGGCGTCGGGAACTCGGGGAGATCGGGGGGCTCAGGGCGTTGGGGACTCGGGGGGATCGGGGACTCGGGGGGATCGGGGGCTCAGGGCGTCGGGGACACAGGGGGATCGGGGGGCTCAGGGCGTTGGGGACTCGGGGGGATCGGGGGGCTCAGGGTGTTGGGGACTTGGCGGGGCTCTGTTTCTGGAGGCTCAGTGTTTTCAGTTTTCCCCATTGCGATCCCGTTGCGATCCTGTTGCGATCCCATTGCATGGTCTCCACCGGTTCCCGCTCTTGGAACAGTGAGAGATTCTGTGAAGAGAGCAGAGAGAGAGAGGAGGTCACAGTGGGGCAGGGACCCTGGGATCTTGCTGTGCTGGTGCAGCTGAGGGCTGATCAGCTCCGAGGAGCGGGGGGAGAGAGAAGCACTCACCGTTTGAGATTCTCGCCTCAGCGCCTCTCTACCTCTTGGCGAGTCTCCGCAGGAAGAAGCAGGTCACACTGGCGATGATGGTGATGGTGACAATGAGGGAGATGGCAGCTCCAATCACCATGGGGATCAGCAGCGTATCCGCAGCTGAGAAATTAGAACAAAGAGAATTACAGCACAGGAACAGGCCCTTCGGCCCGACAAGCCTGCACCGACCATGCTGCCCAACTGAACTGAGACCCCCTACCCTTCCGAGCACCATATCCCTCTATTCCCTTCCTATTCATGGATTTGTCGAGATGCCCCTTAAAACTCACTATCGTATCCGCTTCCACTGCCTCCCCCGGCAGCGAGTTCCAGGCACCCACCACCCCCTGTGTAAAAAACCTGCCTCGTACACCTCCTTTAAACCTTGCCCCTCACACCTTAAACCAATGCCCCCTGAACAGCAGAGATTGAGGCCCTCTGCACCTCACACACACATATACTCACACACTCACACACACACACACACATATACTCACACACTCACACACATAGAACATAGAACATAGAACATAGAACATTACAGCGCAGAACAGGCCCTTCGGCCCACGATGTTGCACCGACCAGTTAAAAAAAAAAAAACTGTGACCCTCCAACCTAAACCAATTTCTTTTCGTCCATGAACCTATCTACGGATCTCTTAAACGCCCCCAAACTAGGCGCATTTACTACTGATGCTGGCAGGGCATTCCAATCCCTCACCACCCTCTGGGTAAAGAACCTACCCCTGACATCGGTTCTATAACTACCCCCCCTCAATTTAAAGCCATGCCCCCTCGTGCTGGATTTCTCCATCAGAGGAAAAAGGCTATCACTATCCACCCTATCTAAACCTCTAATCATCTTATATGTTTCAATAAGATCCCCTCTTAGCCGCCGCCTTTCCAGCGAAAACAATCCCAAATCCCTCAGCCTCTCCTCATAGGATCTCCCCTCCATACCAGGCAACATCCTGGTAAACCTCCTCTGCACCCTCTCCAAAGCCTCCACATCCTTCCTGTAATGTGGGGACCAGAACTGCACACAGTACTCCAAGTGCGGCCGCACCAGAGTTGTGTACAGTTGCAACATAACGCTACGACTCCTAAATTCAATCCCCCTACCAATAAACGCCAAGACACCATATGCCTTCTTAACAACCTTATCTACTTGATTCCCAACTTTCAGGGATCTATGCACACATACACCTAGATCCCTCTGCTCCTCCACACTATTCAAAGTCCTCCCGTTAGCCCTATACTCAACACATCTGTTATTCCTACCAAAGTGAATTACCTCACACTTCTCCGCATTAAACTCCATCCGCCACCTCTCGGCCCAACTTTGCAACCTGTCTAAGTCTTCCTGCAAACTACGACACCCTTCCTCACTGTCTACCACACCACCGACTTTGGTGTCATCAGCAAATTTGCTAATCCACCCAACTATACCCTCATCCAGATCATTAATAAATATTACAAACAGCAGTGGCCCCAAAACAGATCCCTGAGGTACACCACTTGTAACCGCACTCCATGATGAATATTTACTATCAACCACCACCCTCTGTTTCCTATCCGCTAGCCAATTCCTGATCCAATTTCCTAGATCACCCCCAATCCCATACATCTGCATTTTCTGCAGAAGCCTACCATGGTGAACCTTATCAAACGCCTTACTAAAATCCATATATACCACGTCCACTGCCTTGCCCCCATCCACCTCCTTGGTCACTTTCTCAAAAAAGAGAGAGGGGGGTGTCAGGGATGGGGGGGTCAGGGACCAGAGTGGGGTCAGGGACTGGGGTCAGGGACCGGGGGTTTGGGGTGTCAGGGACCAGGGGGGAGGGTCAGGGACCCGCGGGAGGGGGTCAGGAACCCGGGGGGAGGTGTCAGGGACTGGGGGAAGTATATGTGTATATCTCCCTTTAACACACACACACACACACACACTCTCACACAGACACACACACACTCTCACACAGACACACACACACTCTCACACACACTCTCACACACACACATATACTCACACACAGACACACACACTCACACACAGACACACACACACACACACACAGACACACACACACACACACACACACACAGACACACACACACTCACACACAGACACACACACACACACACATATATACACAAAGACACACACACACTCTCACACAGACACACACACACATACACAAAGACACACACATACACTCACACACACACTCTCACACACACTCTCACACAGACACACACATACACACACACACACATATATACACAAAGACACACACACACTCTCACACAGACACATACACAAAGACACACACATACACTCACACACACACACACACAGACACACACACAGACATATATATACACACACAGACACACACTCTCACACAGACACACACACACATATACACAAAGACGCACATAGACACACAGACACACACACATCGCTCACCCCGCCGCCCCCCCCAGACTGTGAGATTCCTCACCCTCTCACCAACCCCCCCACCCCCCGCCTCACCACTGCCCCTGACAAGCCGTGTGACGCGGTGGGTGCGCCATACTCACCTGACAGGTAGAGGAAGAGTGTGATGGGTTCCGAGCGGGCATACGCCACCTGGTACCCACTTGTGCCTGGATGGTGTGCCCGACAGGTGACTTCACAGCGGTAGAGGCCCTGGTCACCCTTCTTGGCTCTGTGAATGCGCAGGCGGAAGCAGAGGGGTGAGGGACGATCCAAGCTGAGTTCGCTGCCCGCCGCACTCAGCCCGCGCAGCACAGTGGGCAGGCTCACACCCCGGTAATCCACCTGTGCCAGGGGGTCCTCCTGCTCTCCCCACCAACCCACTGACAGCAGCAGCTCTGCACCCTCTTGCTCCCGGCCCAGGCTCACGTTGCAGTGCAGGTCCACCGAGTCGCCCCGGTAATAGGTAGAGGGGGCAACAGAGGCCACGACACCCAGCTTCACATCTGCCGTGAGAACAGGAACAGAGGCATGAGGCACAGAAAGATCCCACCACAATTACAGAGGTTCCCTCACTCCCCGCACCCTTTAATATCCCACCCAGTCTGATCCCACTCTCCCCCTCACTCCCCACACCCTTTAATATCCCACCCAGTCTGATCCCACTCTCCCCCTCACTCCCCACACCTTTTAATATCCCACCCAGACTAATCCAAATCCCCCCTCATTCTCCGCACCCTTTAATATCCCATCCAGTCTAATCCCACTCCTTCCTCACTCTGTTTAATATCCCACCCAGTCGAATCCCACTCTCCCCCTCACTCCCCACACCCTTTAATATCCCACCCTGTCCAATCCCACTCTCCCCCTCTCTCCCGGCACCCTTTAATATTCCACCCAGTCTAATCCAAATCTCCCCCTCACTCCCTGCGCCCTTTAATATCCCACCCAGTCTAATCCCACTCTCCCCCTCTCTCCCGGCACCCTTTATATAGGCCCTTTTATAGGCCCTATTCCATCACCTCTCATCCTTTTACTCTTCACATATTTATAGAACGCCTTAGGGTTCTCCTTAATCCTACCTGCCAGGGCCTTCTCGTGACCCCTTCTGGCTCTCCTAATTTCCTTCTTTAGTCCCTTCCTACAAGCCATATACACTTCTAAATCCCTATCTTCGCCAAGCTCTCTGAGCCTTTTGTACACTTTCCTTTTCTTCTCGACTAGGTCCCGCACAGCTTTCGTGCACCACAGTTCCTTTAACCGACCAACACCTCCCTGTCTGCTCGGAACGTTGTCCTGTAGAACTCTAGACAGACATTCCTTGAAAAACTGCCACCTCTCTTCAGTACATTTCCCCGAGAATACCTCCTTCCAATTTACTCCTCTAATTTGCTGTCTAATGTCTTCATATTTCCCCTTACTCCATATAAACACTTTCCTAGCTTGCCTGATCCTCTCTTTTTCCAATGCAAGCCTAAAGGAGATAGAGTTATGATCGCTATCCCCAAGATGCTCTCCCACTGAGAGATCTGACACCTGTCCAGGTTCATTGGTCAGTATCAGATCAAGTACAGCCTCTCCTCTTGTAGGCTTGTCCACATGCTGTGTCAGGAAACCCTCCTGAACACACCTAACGAACTCTTCCCCATCCAATCCCCTTACCCTAGGGATATTCCAATCTATGTTTGGGAAATTAAAGTCTCCCATCACAACAACTCTGCTATTACTGCATCTCTCCAGGATCTGTTTCCCTATCTGCTCCTCCACCTCCCTGTTACTATTGGGTGGCCTATCGAAAACTCCCAGCAAAGTGACCGGCCCCTTCCCACTCTGAACTTCCACCCACAGAGACTCGGTGGACAATCCCTCCACAGCATACACCTTCTCTACAGCTGTGACACTATCCCTGATCAGCAGTGCCACTCCACCCCCTCTCTTGCCTCCCTCCCTGTCCTTCCTGAAACATCTGAATCCCGGCACCTGGAGTATCCAGTCCTGTCCCTGAGACATCCAAGTCTCCGTAATGGCCACCACATCACACTTCCAGGCATCGATCCACGCTCTGAGCTCATCCCCTTTATTCACGATACTCCTGGCATTAAAGTAAACACATCTCAATCCTTTGGTCTGAGCTCTCCCCTTCTCTATTCCCTGTCCATCTGCCCTCTTGCACTGCCTATTACACTTCTCTATTTGCGAGCTTGCTTCCTCACTCTCAGTCACCTCATTTTGATCCCCTCCCCCCAACCTATCTAGTTTAAACTCTCCCCAGTAGCCTTAGCCAACCTTCCTGCCAGGATATTGGTCCCCCTGGGATTCAAGTGCCACCCGTTTTTTGTGTACAGGTCTCACCTGCCCCTAAAGAGGTCCCAATGGTCCAGGAACCTGAATCCCTGCCCCCTGCACCAGTCCCTCAGCCACACATTCATCCTCCACCTCACTCCATTCCTTTCCGTGGCACAGGCAGCAATCCTGAGATTACTACCTTTGCTTTCCTCCTTCTCAGCTGTCTCCCTAATTCCCTATACTCTCTTTTCATGACCCCTTCCCCCTTCCTTCCCACATCAGCGGTACCAATATGTACCGCTACCTCTGGCTCCTCTCCCTCCCCTCTCAGGATTTCTGGGACTCGACCAGCGACATCCTGGATCCCGGCCCCAGGGAGGCAGACCACCATCCGAGACTCCCGCCTGCCTCCGCAAAAACGCCTGTCTGACCCCCTTACTGTCGATTAACACTGCCTTCCTCCTCTTTTCCTTAGCCCTCTGAGTTACAGGGCCGGACTCCACTCCGGAGACACGGCCACTGCTGCTTCCCCCAGGCGGGCTGTCCCCCCCAGCAGTACTCAGGCAGGAGTACTTGTTGTGTAGGGGCACACCCACCGGGGTGCTCTCAATCACCCGAGCTCTACCCTTCCTGGCCGTCACCCACTTGGCCTCCACCCATGGCCCTGGTGTGACCACCTGATGATAGCTCTTGTCTATCACCTCCTCATTCTCCCTTAACAGCCCAAGATCTTCGAGCTGCAGTTCCAGCTCCCTAACACGGGCCCTCAGGAACCGCAGCTCGACACACCCCTCACAGATGTGGATGTCCGACATATCCCACCCAGTCTAATCCCACTCCCCCCTCACTCCCCGCACCCTTTAATATCCCACCCAGTCTAATCCCACTCCCCCCTCACTCCCCACACCCTTTAATATCCCACCCAGTCTAATCCCACTCCCCCCCTCACTCCCCACACCCTTTAATATCCCACCCAGTCTAATCCCACTCTCCCCATCACTCTGTTTAATATCCCACCCAGTCTAATCCCACTCCCCCCTCACTCCCCACACCCTTTAATATCCCACCCAGTCTAATCCCACTCCCCCCCCTCACTCCCTGCAGCCTTTAATATCCCACTCAGTCTAATCCCACTACCCCCCTCACTCCCCGCAGCCTTTAATATCCCACCCAGTCTAATCCCACTCTCCCCCTCACTCTGTTTAATATCCCACCCAGTCTAATCCCACTCCCCCCCCTCACTCCCTGCAGCCTTTAATATCCCACTCACCCCTTCACTCACCGCACCCTTTAATATTCTACCCAGTTTAATCCCATTCCCTCCGTCATTTCCACATCCTAATATACTGGCCATTGGAGGGACAGACTCAGACTCTCTCTCACCATTTGGCTGTACGGAGACATCTGCCAAAAGGATTGTCCTTTCCAGAATCTTCTTCCACCTCCCATCGGGGTCTTCGATCCACTCAGCTACCGTGCACTCATACAGACCTGCATCCTGCGGTTTCATGTGGTCCACTCTCAGGTGGTAGCTGTCACTTTTCACCTTCTCCACACCGATCTGACCCCGGGCATACCGGGCCCAGTATGTCCCGTGCTCCTGGCTCTGCACCGTCAGGTCCCACCCAATGCCAATAACCGTCTCGCGGTCTCCGGATCCACTCCTGTTGAGGTTGAAGGTGACCGAGAGGTGGGTGTGTAGCGCTGTACGGGACGCAGCACGACACTGGAGGGCAAGTGGCTCCCCCTCACGCAGAATGAGGTTGGGAAGGTCGCCCGAGGGCCCGGCCAGCTGTAATGTATCCGTGAGGACTGTGAGGCAAAGAGAGAGGGAGAAAGAGAAAGGAAGATGGGTATTCAGAGAGAGTAACAGAGGCAGTGGGATTGAGATAGTGAGGATAAAAAAGTCAGTGAGGGACAGTGTCTCAATATATTGCCATTACGAACAATCCCAATAGCCCCAATCCCTTTCAAACTGGACAGGTTACACCTGGGCAGGACTGGGACTGATGTCCTTGGAGAGTTGGGGTGGGTGGTACTTGCTAGAGTGTTTGGGGAGGGTTTGAACTAATATGGCAGGAGCATGGGAACCTATGTAAGGATTCAGAGCAGGGGGAATCAATAATAAGAGGAAAAGACAGCAAAGGCAAGAAGAAAAGAGATTGGCAGAGAAATCAAGGATCAGAGTTGGGTAAGGACATTGTAAAAGCTGGTTGGAACAGGACAAGGAATGTTAAAAGGACTCGCCTTAAGGCTTTGTACCTGAACGCTCAGAGCATTTGTAATAAGATTGATGAAGTAGTTGCACAAGTAGATGTAAAGGGTTATGATATAGTTGGGATTACGGAGACGTGGCTCCAAGGTAACCAAGGATGGGAACTAAACATTGAGGGCTATTAGGAAGGACAAACAAAAACGAAAAAGGGGTGGAGTTGCATTGTTGATTAAAGAAGATATTGATACGACATTAAGGAAATTATTAGCATAAATGACGTGGAATCTGTATGGGTCGAGTTAAGAAACGCCAAGGGGCAAAAAACATTGGTGAGGGTGGTATCCCTTCACGGATTTGTGAAGGGCAAGTCTTGCCTCACAAATTTGATAGAATTTTTTGAGGAGGTAACTAAGTGTGTTGATGAAGGTAGTGCAGTTGATGTCATATACATGGATTTTAGTAAGGCGTTTGATAAAGTCCCCCAAGGTCGGCTTATGAAGAAAGTAAGGATGTGTGGGATAGAGGGAAGTTTGGCCGATTGGATAGGTAACTGGCTATCTAACAGAAGACAGAGGGTGGTGGTGGATGGAAAATTTTCGGACTGGAAACTGGTTACCAGCGGAGTGCCACAGGGATCAGTGCTTGGTCCTCTGCTATTTGTCATTTTTATAAATGACTTGGAGGAGGGGGCTGAAGGGTGGATCAGTAAATTTGCTGATGACACCAAGATTGGTGGAGTAGTGGATGAGGTGGAGGGCTGTTGTAGGCTGCAAAGAGATATAGATAGGATGCAGAGCTGGGCTGAAAAATGGCAAATGGAGTTTAACCCTGACAAATGCGAGGTGATTCATTTTGGTAGGACAAATTTAAATGTGGATTACAGGGTCAAAGGTAGGGTTCTGAAGAATGTGGAGGAACAGAGAGATCTTGGGGTTCATATCCATAGATCTCTGAAGGTTGCCACTCAAGTGGACAGAGCCGTGATGAAGGCCTATAGTGTGTTGGCGTTCATTAACAGGGGGTTTGAGTTTAAGAGCCGTGGGGTTATGCTGCAACTGTACAGGACCTTGGTGAGACCACATTTGGAATATTGTGTGCAGTTCTGGTCACCTCACTATAAGAAGGATGTGGAGACACTGGAAAGAGTGCAAAGGAGATTTACCAGGATGCTGCCTGGTTTGGAGGGTAGGTCTTATGAGGAAAGGTTGAGGGAACTTGGGCTTTTCTCTTTGGAGCGGAGGAGGTTGAGAGGAGACTTGATAGAGGTTTATAAGATGATGAGGGGGATAGATAGAGTGAACGTTCAAAGACTATTTCCTCGGGTGAATGGAGTGGTAACTAGGGGGCATAACTATAGGGTTCATGGTGGGAGATATAGGAAGGATGTCCGAGGTAGGTTTTTTACTCAGAGAGTGGTTGGGGTGTGGAATGGACTGCCTGCAGGGATAGTGGAGTCAGAAACTTTAGGAACATTTAAGAAGCTATTGGATAGGCACATGGAGTACTTCGGGATGATAGGGAGGAAATAGCTTGATCTGGGTTTCAGACAAAGCTCGGCACAACAACGTGGGCCGAAGGGCCTGTTCTGTGCTGTACTGTTCTATGTTCTATGTATACAGACCACCGAACTATAGTGGTAATGTTGGGAAAAGTATTAGACAGGATGATGCATGTGTTAAAGAAATTTTGGGTGACTTTAATCTGTGTATAGATTGGGTGAGTCAAATTAGTCACAGTACAACAGAGGAGACATTTCTGGAGTGCATCCGGGATGGTTTTCTAGACCAATACATTGAGGAACCAACAAGGGTACAGGCCATCTTGGACTGGGACAGTGCAATGAGAAAGGATTAGTTGGCAGTCTAGTAATGAGAGAACCCCCAATGTGTACCATGATCACTGGCTGTTCACCCTCCCTCTTCAGAATGTCGTGGAGTCAGAGTCATACAGTGCAGAAAAGGACCTTCAGTCATATTCTTTGTCAAGGTGGATGGTGAGGTAGTTCATTCTGAGACCATAGTCCTGAATCACAATAAAGGTAACCGATGGCATGAGGCATGAATTGGCTATGATGGACTGGGAAACAGTTACTGAAAGGAAGGGGAGTGGACAGGCAATGGCTGGCATTTAAGGAATGAATAGGTGAACTCCAAAAGTTGTTTATCCCTATTTGGTGCAAGAGTGGTAAAGGAACTGCAACCAAACTATGACTTACAAGGGAAATTAGAGATAGTATCAGATTCAAGTAAGAAGCATACAAATGGGCAAGAAAAAAAACAATAGACCTGAGGATTGGGAACAGTTTAAAATTCAGCGAAGGAGGACCAAGGGATTGATTAAGAAGGGAAAAAAGTATGGAAGTAAGCTAGCGGGGAACATAAAAACTGACTGTAAACGTTCCTATAGGTACGTAAAGAGAAAAAGATTGACAAAAATGAATTTAAGTCCGTTACAGTCAGAAACAGAGGAATTCATAACAGGGAACAAATAAACGGCTGAGGAATTAAACTTGTACTTTGCTTCAGTCTTCACAAAGGAAGACATGAATAATGTACCAGGAGTGCTGAGAGAAACATGTTTTAGTGAGGAGCTGAAGGAAATCAGCATTAGTAGAGAAATGGTTTTGGGGAAATTGATGCGATTGAAGGTGGATATATCTCCAGGTCCTGGTAATCTTCATCCCAGAGTACTTCAGGAAGTGGCCCTGGAAATAGTAGATCCATTGGTGGTCATTTACCTAAATTCTTTGGACTCTGGAATAGTCACTACAGATTGGAGGGTAGATAATGTAAGCCCGCTATTCAAAAAGGGAGGTAGAGAGAAAACAGGGAACGATAGACCAGTGAGCCTAACGTCCGTACTGGAGAAGTTGCTGGAGTCCATTATCAAGGATTTTATAACACAGCATTTGGAAGGCAGCGGTATAATCAGACAGAGTCAGCATGGATTTACAAAAGGGAAATCATGCTTGACGAATCTATTGGAATTCTTTGAGGATGTAACAAATAGAATTGATCGAGGAGAACCAGTAGATGTGGTTTATTTAGGCTTTCAGAAGGCTTTTGACAAGGTCTCACATAACAGACCACTATGTAAAGTTAAAGCACATGGGTTTGCAGGTAATGTCTTGAGATGGATAGAAAGCTGGTTAGCAGATTGGAAACAAAGAGTTGACATAAATGGGTCTTTTTCTGATTGGCAGTCAGTGACTAGTGGTGTTCTGCTGGGATCTGTGCTAGGACCCCAACTGCTCACATTATATATTAATGATTTGGAATAGGAAACTGAATGTATTATCTCCAAATTTGCAGATGATACAAAGTTGGGTGGGAGGGTGAGCTGTGAGGAGGATGCAGAGATACTTCAGTATGATTTGGGCAGGCTGAGTGTGTGGGCATATGCATGGCAGAGGCTGCATAATGTGAATAAATGTGAGGTTCTCCACTTTGATAGCAATAATAGGAATGGGTGTAAATTGAGAAAGGTGGAAACTCAGCGAGACGTTGCTGTCCTCGTGCATCAGTTGCTGAAAGTAAGCACGCAGGTACAGCAGGCAGTAAAGAAGGCAAATGGTATGTTGGCCTTCATAGCGAGAGGATTTGAGTACAGGGATAGGGGTGTTTTGCTGCAATTGTATAGTGCACTGGTGAGGCCACACCTGAAATATTATGTGCAGTTCTAGTATCCTTATCAGAGGAAGGATGTCCTTGCTATAGCGGGAGTACAGCGAAGGTTTACCAGGCTGATTCCTGGGATGGCAGGTCTGTCATATGAGGAGAGACTAAGTCAGTTAGGATTACATTCACTGGAGTTTAGAAGAATGAGAGAGGATCTCATAGAAACTTATAAAATTAGAAAAGGATTAGACAGGATAGATTCAGAAAGAATGTTCTCAATGGTGGGGGAGTCCAGAACTGGGGGTCATAGTTTGAGGATAACGGATAACCTTTCAGGACTGAGGTGGGGAGAAATTTCTTCACCCAGATGGTGGTGAATGTGTGGAATTCACTACCACAGAATTTAGTTGAGGCCAAAACATTGTGTGATTTGAAGAAAGAATTAGATATAGCTCTTGGGGCTAAAGGGATTAAGGGATATTGGGGGAAGGCAGGATCAAGGTATTAAACTTGATGATCAGCCATGATCATAATGAATGGCGGAGCAGGCTCGAAGGGCCGAATGGCCTACTCCTGCTTCTATTTTCCATGTATGTTTCTATGGTCATTCTCCATCCACTCCCACTGTACACAATCCCAATGGACCCAAACACCATCGCATTCACTCCCACTGTACAAAATCCCAATGGACCCAAACTCTTTCCCATTCACTTCCACTGTAGACAATCCCAAGGGACCCAAACCCTTTCCCATTCACTCCCACTGCACACAATCCAAATGGACCCAAACCCCTTCCCATTCACTCCCACTGTACACAATCCAAATGGACCCAAACCCTTTCCCATTCACTCCCACTGCACACAATCCCAATGGACCCAAACCCCTTCCCATTCACTCCCACTGCACACAATCCAAATGGACCCAAACCCTTTCCCATTCACTCCCACTGCACACAATCCAAATGGACCCAAACCCTTTCCCATTCACTTCCACTGTAGACAATCCCAAGGGACCCAAACCCTTTCCCATTCACTCCCACTGCACACAATCCCAATGGACCCAAACCCCTTCCCATTCACTCCCACTGCACACAATCCCAATGGACCCAAACCCTTTCCCATTCACTCCCACTGTACACAATCCCAATGGACCCAAACCCTTTCCCATTCATTCCCACTGCACACAATCCAAATGGACCCAAACCCCTTCCCATTCACTCTCACTGTGCACAATCCCAATGGACCCAAACCCCTTCCCATTCATCCCCACTGTACGCAATCCCAATGGACCCAAACCCCATCACATTCACTCCCACTGTACACAATCCCAATGGACCCAAACACCTTCCCATTCACTCCCACTGTACACAATCCCAATGGACCCAAACCCCTTCCCATTCACTCCAATGTACACAATCCCAATGGACCCAAACCCCTTCCCATTCACTCCCACAATCCAATGGACCCAAACCCTTTCCCATTCACTCCCACAACCCAATGGACCCAATTCACTTGCCACCCAGTTTCCCATGCCAACCTTTCAGCTCCACCTTGGCATTGGGTGAGGCCAGGTTCACTCTGTTGTTGATGGCCGCCCTGCACTCATACTCTCCCTCGTCATCCTTCTGAAGTTTGCCTAGATGCAACTGAATGGAGTTACGGGAGAGTTTGTGGATGTAGATCTCTTTTGCCCTCACGCGGGGCCCGTAGGTTGAGTCGGGGTATTCCGGATCCTGCGTGCTGATCACTGCAACTGAGGCGATGGTGGTCTTCGGTTTGAAGACTGACCACCAAAAATCCAGTTCACCACTGCGCTCGTCATCTGTCACATTGCAAGGGATGATAGCGTGGGTCCCCTCGACCCTGTAGAGAGGCCCCCTGGGGACGTGAACTAGCCGGAGACTCGATATTCCTGTGGGAATGACAAGATTGCACGGATTGGCAGAGAGAAATCCTCTCAGGGCTAATGAATGGGAGCTGGTGGAGGCCTTTTGGCCCATCGTTCTTGGCCCACCCCACCCTTGACTTAGTACTGGCTGATCGTCTGCCTTAGCTCTGCCTTCACGCCCACTTCCCGGTTCCCTCGATTCTCTCAGGAACTAAAAGCTCTCAGTCTTGTATCTACTCAGCGACTGAACATCCATAACTTTCCGGGGTGGAGAACTCCAAAGTTCACAAACCTCCCGAGTGAAGGAACATCTCAGTCCAAAATAGCCATTCCCTTATCCGGAAACAGTGACCCCCACCCTTAGGTGCTACATTTCCTAAACAGAAGGGAAACTGTCTTTTAGCATCTCATGGAGGGGCGGGGGGTGGGGACCTGGGTTCAGAGGAGGGGGTGCCAGAACTCGCAGGAGGGGGGGTGCCTGGCATGCAAGTCATGTGGTGGGGGGTGGGGGAAGTCAGCCCAGTTCACAGCAAAGGGGTTTCATAGAAATCATAGAAATCATAGAAACCCTACAGTGCAGAAGGAGGCCATTCGGCCCATCGAGTCTGCACCGACCACAATCCCACCCAGGCCCTACCCCCACATATTTTACCCGCTAATCCCTCTAACCTACACATCCCAGGACTCTAAGGGGCAATTTTTTAACCTGGCCAATCAACCTAACCCGCACATCTTTGGACTTTCCTTGGGGAAGGAGACCACAAGTAAACAGAATACTCCAGATTTGGTCTTACTAAAGCTTCACAAGTTGCACTGCAGTAACTCACCAAGGTTCCTTAGGCAGCACCTTCCAAACCCACAACCACTACCATTTAGAAGGACAAGTGCTGCAGACACGGGGGAACAGCAAAACCATCGAGAGAGCTTTAATATTGGTTTCCTGATTTCCTTGGGGGGGGGGCGGGGGGCACTGAGCGAAAGTCTTCTGAAACTCCAAATACACCACACTCACTGCTTCCCCTGATCGATTCTGCTTGTTACATCCTCAAAAAACACCCATGGGTTCCTCAAACACGATTTCCCTTCTGTCAGTCCATGATGACTCTGCCCCAATCCTACCGTTATTTTCTAAGTACCTCATTGTCAATTCTCTCAGAATAGATTCTCACATTTTCCCTACTCCTGATGCCCGGCTAACAGGTCTGTCATTTCCATTTCCCCCCTTCTTAAACATCAGGGTGACTTTGGCTATCTTCCAATCTGCGGGAACCAACAGCCGCCTCTTTCACCTGGGATGTGGATCGTCAGCTCCAGGAGATTTATCAACTTTCAGCCCCATTAATTTCTCCAGGCACTGCACTTTGTTTTGAATACTAAGTACTGTCAGTTCCTCATTCCTTGGTTCCGCAGTATTTTAGGGACCTTTCCCATATCTACCTCCATAAAGACAGTTTTGGTTGTTTTTTCTTTAATTCATTCAAGGGATCTGGGCTGCACTGCACATCCCTGTGCTGGGGCCAGCACAGACCACAATGGGCTGAAGGGCCTCTTCCCATCCTGTAAAACTATATGACTCCATTTGCCCCTTGAGAAGGTGATGGTGAGCTGCCTTCTTGAACCGCTTCAGTGTCTGAGGTGTAGGTACACCCACAGTGCTGTTAGGGAGGGAGTTCCAGGATTTTGACCCAGCGACAGTGAAGGAACGGCGATACATTTCCAAGTCAGGATGGTGAGTGACTTGGAGGGGAACCTCCAGGTGCTGGTGTTCCCAGGTATCTACTGCTCTTGTCCTTCTAGATGGTAGTGGTTGTGGGTTTGGAAGGTGCTGCCTAAGGAACCTTGGTGAGTTGCTGCAGTGCATCTTGTAGATGGTACACACGGCTGCCACTGTGTGTCGGTGGTGGAGGGAGTGAATGTTTGTGGATGGGATAACAATCAAGGGTTGTTTTGCCTGGATGATGTCAAACTTTTGAGTGTTGTTGGAGCTGCACTCATCCAGGCAAGTTGGGGGTATTCCATCACATTCCTGACTTGTGCCCTGTAGATGGTGGACAAGCTTTGGAGAGTCAGGAGGTGAGACACTCGCTGCAGGATTCCCAGCCTCTGACCTGCTCTGGTAACCATAGTATTTATATGGCTGGTCCAGTTCAGTTTCTGGCCAAGGATGTTGATAGTGGGGGATTCAGCGATGGTTACACCATTGAATGTTAATGGGAGATGGTTAGGATCTCTCTTGCTGGAGATGGCCATTGCCTGGCATCAATGTTACTCAGCAGTTTTCTTATTCACCATAATAAAATCTCTATTCTCTCTGTAATGGGCCCACATTTGTCTGACTAATCATTACCTTCTTCCGCACAGGAAGAAGCTTTAACAGCTTGTTTTTATGGCCCCAGCTAGCTGAATCTATTTCGCTTTCTATTTCATTTTCCTACTTCTCCTTTATTGAATTTGGATGCAGGGAGTTTTACTCTGTATCTAACCCCGTGCTGTTCCTGTCCTGGGAGTGTTTGATGGGGACAGTGTAGAGGAAGATTTACTCTGTATCTAACCCCGTGCTGTACCTGTCCTGGGAGTGTTTGATGGGGACAGTGTAGAGGGAGATTTAGTCTGTATCTAACCCCGTGCTGTACCTGTCCTGGGAGTGTTTGATGGGGACAGTGTAGAGGAAGATTTACTCTGTATCTAACCCTGTGCTGTACCTGTCCTGGGAGTGTTTGATGGGGACAGTGTAGAGGGAGCTTTACTCTGTATCTAACCCTGTGCTGTACCTGTCCTGGGAGTGTTTGATGGGGACAGTGTAGAGGGAGCTTTACTCTGTATCTAACCCCGTGCTGTACCTGTCCTGGGAGTGTTTGATGGGGACAGTGTAGAGGGGGTTTACTCTGTATCTAACCCCGTGCTGCACCTGTCCTGGGAGTGTTTGATGGGGACAGTGTGGAGGGAGATTTATAAATCTACACTATTGAAGGCTGTTGTATAATCGATGTCAAATGCACGCTGTTCAGATTCGGGAATGAGGGCGATGAGTCACTCACCACCTGTTATTAATGTTGTTTTGATTGTCCCAGTTCCCTGGAGTAAAGCCATCAAAATAGAATCAGCCTGACACTCTCAATCTCACACACACACACACACACTCAGAGACACACACACACACACACACACACACACACACACTCAGTCAGAGACATACACACACAGACACACTCTCAGAGACACGCACACACACACTCAGAGACATACACACACACAGACACACACACAGTCAGAGACACACACACACACAGACACACACACAGTCAGAGACATACACACACAGACACACTCTCAGAGACACGCACACACAGACACTCTCAGAGACACACACACACAGACACTCTCAGAGACATACACACACACAGACACACACACAGTCAGAGACATACACACACACAGACACTCTCAGAGACATACACACACACAGACACACACACAGTCAGAGACATACACACACACAGACACTCTCAGAGACATACACACACACAGACACACACACAGTCAGAGACATACACACACACACTCTCAGAGACATACACACACACAGACACAGACACAGTCAGAGACACACACACACACAGACACTCTCAGAGACATACACACACACAGACACTCTCAGAGACATACACACACACAGACACACACACAGTCAGAGACATACACACACACAGACACTCTCAGAGACATACACACACACAGACACACACACAGACACTCTCAGAGACATACACACACACAGACACACACACAGTCAGAGACATACACACACACAGACACTCTCAGAGACATACACACACACAGACACACACACAGTCAGAGACACACACACACACAGACACTCTCAGAGACATACACACACACAGACACTCTCAGAGACATACACACACACAGACACTCTCAGAGACATACACACACACAGACACACTCTCAGAGACACGCACACACAGACACTCTCAGAGACACACACACACACAGACACTCTCAGAGACATACACACACACAGACACACACACAGTCAGAGACATACACACACACAGACACTCTCAGAGACATACACACACACAGACACACACACAGTCAGAGACATACACACACACAGACACTCTCAGAGACATACACACACACAGACACACACACAGTCAGAGACATACACACACACAGACACTCTCAGAGACATACACACACACAGACACACACACAGTCAGAGACACACACACACACAGACACTCTCAGAGACATACACACACACAGACACTCTCAGAGACATACACACACACAGACACTCTCAGAGACATACACACACACAGCCACACACATAGTCAGAGACATACACACACACAGACACACACACAGTCAGAGACATACACACACACAGACACACACACAGTCAGAGACATACACAGACACACACACACACAGACACTCTCAGAGACATACACACACACAGACACACACACAGTCAGAGACATACACACACACAGACACTCTCAGAGACATACACACACACAGACACACACATAGTCAGAGACATACACACACACAGACACTCTCAGAGACATACACACACACAGACACACACATAGTCAGAGACACACACACACACAGACACTCTCAGAGACACACACACACACAGACACACACACAGTCAGAGACACACACACACACAGACACTCTCAGAGACACGCACACACAGACACACACAGACACACACATAGTTAGAGACATACACACACACACACACACACAGACACACACATAGTTAGAGACATACACACACACACACACATAGTCAGAGACACACACACACACACACACAGACACACACATAGTCAGAGACACACACACACACAGACACACACATAGTTAGAGACATACACACACCCACACACACACACACAGACACACACATAGTCAGAGACACACACACACACACACACAGACACACACATAGTTAGAGACATACACACACATAGTTAGAGACATACACACACACACACACACACACACACAGACACACACATAGTCAGAGACACACACACAGAGACACACTCTCAGAGACACACACAGACTCAGACTCAGAGACATACATACATACAGACACACACACACAATCCAAAGATGTGCAGGTGAGATACATTGGCCATGCTAAATTGCGCCTTAGTGTCCCGGGATACGTAGGTGAGAGGGATTAGCAGGATAAATATGTGGGGTGACAGGGATAGGGCCTGGGTGGGATTGTTGTTGGTGTAGACTCGATGGGCTGAATGGCCTCCTTCTGTACTGTAGGTTTCTATAATTTCTATGATTTTCACACACTCTCAGAGACATACTCACACATACTAACACTCATACACACGAAGCACACAATCTCACACAGAGAGACATATGCTCTGACACACACAGTCACACTTTGGCACACGCTCAAACATTGGTGGGGGGTTTGGAGGGGAGGAGAACGTGAGAGTTGGGTATTGGACAGAGATTTGAGGGAAGGGGTATTAGAGAGGAGGGGGATCGGAGAGGAGGGGGATCGGAGGGGAGGGGGATCGGAGAGGAGGGGGATCGGAGGGGTGGGGAATTGGAAGGGAAGGGGGTCGGAAGGGAAGGGGGTCGGAGGGGTAGGGAACCGGAGGGGAGGGGGGTCGGAGGAGAGGGGGAATCGGAGGGATGGGGGATGGGAGGGGAGGGGGATGGGAGGGGAGGGGGATGGGAGGGGAGGGGGATGGGAGGGGAGGGGGATCGGAGGGGAGGGGGATCGGAGGGGAGGGGGATCGGAGGGGAGGGGGATGGGAGGGGAGGGGGATGGGAGGGGAGGGGGATGGGAGGGGAGGGGGATGGGAGGGGAGGGGGATCGGAGGGGAGGGGGATCGGAGGGGAGGGGGATCGGAGGGGAGGGGGATCGGAGGGGAGGGGGATCGGAGGGGAGGGGGATCGGAGGGGAGGGGGATCGGAGGGGAGGGGGATCGGAGGGGAGGGGGATCGGAGGGGAGGGGGATCGGAGGGGAGGGGGATCGGAGGGGAGGGGGATCGGAGGGGAAGGGGATCGGAGGGGAGGGGGATCGGAGGGGAGGGGGATCGGAGGGGAGGGGGATCGGAGGGGAGGGGGATCGGAGGGGAGGGGGATCGGAGGGGAGGGGGATCGGACGGGAGTGGGATCGGACGGGAGTGGGATCGGAGGGGAAGGGGGTCGGAGGGGAAGGGGGTCGGAGGGGAAGGGGGTCGGAGGGGAAGGGGGTCGGAGGGGAAGGGGGTCGGAGGGGAAGGGGGTCGGAGGGGAAGGGGGTCGGAGGGGAAGGGGGTCGGAGGGGAAGGGGGTCGGAGGGGAAGGGGGTCGGAGGGGAGGGGGGTCGGAGGGGAGGGGGATCGGAGAGGAGGGGAGTCGGAGGGGAGGGGGATCGGAGGGGTGGGGAACCGGAGGGGAGGGGGATCGGAGGGGAGGGGGATCGGAGGGGAGGGGGATCGGAGGGGAGGGGGATCAGAGGGGAGGGGGGTCGGAGAGGAGGGGAGTCGGAGGGGAGGGGGATCGGAGGGAAGGGATGAGTGACGTTTCCAGCAATGTCAGGGCATGGCGGAGTGTCTGAATACCCAGAGGAGGCTGCAAGTTCCCCAATGTAATCCTCTCCCCACAGACAACCCTCCCTCTTCCACACTCACACTGGCGGATGGAACAGTCACAACGCAATCCGGTGTACTCCCTATTACTCAATCACACAACAACTGCATCCCTTCTGTTCTCAATCGTCTCTCCCACCCTCAATCACATTGTCGCTGTCTCTCTGAATCTCTCTCTGTCCCTCCCTCTCTCTGTATCTCTGTCGCGCTCTCTCTCTCGCTGTTTTCCTTCACTTCACGTCGGTCTGGCTATCTCTGCCCCTCTCTCCCTCCCTCACTCTATCGTTGCGGTCTCCCTCCCTCACATCCTCTCTCACCATCAAGCTGTCATTGCCTTTCTTGATCTCTCTCTCTCTCACTTTCAACCGTCTGTTGGTCCCACCCTCTCCCGATCTCTCTGTGCCTCTATCTCTCCCCCTTTCTCTGTGCCTCTATCTCTCCCCCTTTCTCTGTGCCTCTATCTCTCCCCCTTTCTCTGTGCCTCTATCTCTCCTTCCCTCTCACTGTCTCTCTGAGTGTCTGTCCCTCACTCTGCCTCTGTGCCTCAATATCAACTTCAATCTCTCTGTGCCTCTATCTCTCTCCCTCAATCTCTCTCTGTCTCTGCCTCTCTCCCTCACTCCATCTCTCTGCCTTTATCTCTCCCTCCCTCTCTATGTGTCTATCTCTCACCCCCTCTCTGCCTCTCTATGTGTCTCTCTACCCCTCTCACACCGTCTCTCTGCGCCTCTATCTGTCTCTCTGCCTCTGCATCTCTCACTCCCTCTCAATCATTTCTCAGAACAATATTTTAGAAAGTGGAGGCCTCACAAATCCACTCACCGATAATGGAAGCCAGAATGAGAAATATGCTGTGTTCTCTGTGTGTATTCTGCATGGCTGCAGGTGGCAGTGTGTCAAAGCTAAACAGCTCGAGATCAGCAGCAAACACAGTCCAATGTCAAAAACCAATCCAGAAAAGGGGCAGGAGTTGACAAGGCCCTGCCTTCTCGACAACTCCTCCCTCACTAAGCCACCCCTCACACCCCCTCATTACAGGCACACACTCGTCAATCCTCCGAGACACAACCATACACTACTTCACAGAAGCACTGTCAGAGGGTCAGTACCGAGGGAGTGCTGCACTGTCAGAGGGTCAGTACTGAGGGAGTGCTGCACTGTCAGAGGGTCAGTACTGAGGGAGTGCTGCACTGTCAGAGGGTCAGTACTGAGGGAGTGCTGCACTGTCAGAGGGTCAGTACCGAGGGAGTGCTGCACTGTCAGAGGGTCAGTACTTAGGGAGTGCTGCACTGTCAGAGGGTCAGTACCGAGGGAGTGCTGCACTGTCAGAGGGTCAGTACTTAGGGAGTGCTGCACTGTCAGAGGGTCAGTGCTGAGGGAGTGCTGCACTGTCAGAGGGTCAGTACCGAGGGAGTACTGCACTGTCAGAGGGTCAGTACCGAGGGAGTGCTGCACTGTCAGAGGGTCAATACCGAGGGAGTGCTGCACTGTCAGAGGGTCAGTACTGAGGGAGTGCTGCACTGTCAGAGGGTCAGTACTGAGGGAGTGCTGCACTGTCAGAGGGTCAGAACTGAGAGGTGCTGCACTGTCAGAGGGTCAGTACTGAGGGAGCGCTGCACTGTCAGAGGGTCAGTACTGAGGGAGTGCTGCACTGTCAGAGGGTCAGTACTGAGAGAGTGCTGCACTGTCAGAGGGTCAGTACTGAGGGAGTGCTGCACTGTCAGAGGGTCAGTACTGAGAGAGTGCTGCACTGTCAGAGGGTCAGTACTGAGAGAGTGCTGCACTGTCAGAGGGTCAGTACTGAGGGAGTGCTGCACTGTCGGAGGGTCAGTACTGAGGAAGCGCTGCACTGTCAAAGGGTCAGTACTGAGGGAGTGCTGCACTGTCAGATAGTAAGAACTGAGGGAGTGCTGCACTGTCAGAGGGTCAGTACTAAGGAGTGCTGCACTGTCAGAGGGTCAGTACTGAGGGAGTGCTGCACTGTCAGAGGGTCAGTACTGAGGGAGTGCTGCACTGTCAGAGGGTCAGTACCGAGGGAGTGCTGCACTGTCAGAGGGTCAGTACTGAGGGAGTGCTGCACTGTCAGAGGGTCAAGTACTGAGGGAGCGCTGCACTGTCAGAGGGTCAGTACTGAGGGAGTGCTGCACTGTCAGAGGGTCAGTACTGAGGGAGCGCTGCACTGTCAGAGGGTCAGTACTGAGGGAGCGCTGCACTGTCAGAGGGTCAGTACTGAGGGAGTGCTGCACTGTCAGAGGGTCAGTACTGAGGGAGTGCTGCACTGTCAGAGGATCAGTACTGAGGGAGCGCTGCACTGTCAGAGGGTCAGTACTGAGGGGGTGCTGCACTGTCAGAGGGTCAGTACTGAAGGAGTGCTGCACTGTCAGAGGGTCAGTACTGAGGGAGTGCTGCACTGTCAGAGGGTCAGTACTGAGGGAGTGCTGCACTGTCAGAGGGTCAGTACTGAGGGAGTGCTGCACTGTCAGAGGGTCAGTACTGAGGGAGTGCTGCACTGTCAGAGGGTCAGTACTGAGGGAGTGCTGCACTGTCAGAGGGTCAGTACTGAGGGAGTGCTGCACTATCAGAGGGTCAGTACTGAGGGAGTGCTGCACTGTCAGATAGTAAGAACTGAGGGAGTGCTGCACTGTCAGAGGGTCAGTACTAAGGAGTGTTGCACTGTCAGAGGGTCAGTACTGAGGGAGCGCTGCACTGTCAGAGGGTCAGCACTGAGGGAGTGCCGCACTGTCAGAGGGTCAGTACTGAGGGAGTGCTGCACTGTCAGTGGGTCAGTACTGAGGGAGTGCCGCACTGTCAGAGGGTCAGTACTGAGGGAGTGCTGCACTGTCAGAGGGTCAGTACTGAGGGAGTGCCGCACTGTCAGAGGGTCAGTACTGAGGGAGTGCTGCACTGTCAGAGGGTCAGTACTGAGGGAGTGCTGCACTGTCAGAGGGTCAGTACTGAGGGAGTGCTGCACTGTCAGAGGGTCAGTACTGAGGGAGTGCTGCACTGTCAGAGGCTCAGAACTGAGAAGTGCTGCACTGTCAGAGGGTCAGTACTGAGGGAGTGCTGCACTGTCAGAGGGTCAGTACTGAGGGAGTGCTGCACTGTCAGAGAGTCAGTACTGAGGGAGTGCTGCACTGTCAGAGGGTCAGTACTGAGGGAGTGCTCCACTGTCAGAGGGTCAGTACTGAGGGAGTGCTGCGCTGTCAGAGGGTCAGTACTGAGGGTGTGCTGCACTGTCAGAGGCGCAGAACTGAGAAGTGCTGCACTGTCAGAGGGTCAGTACTGAGGGAGTGCTGCACTGTCAGAGGGTCAGTACTGAGGGAGTGCTGCACTGTCAGAGGGTCAGTACTGAGGGAGTGCCGCACTGTCAGAGCGTCAGTACTGAGGGAGTGCCGCACTGTCAGAGGGTCAGTACTGAGGGAGTGCCGCACTGTCAGAGGGTCAGTACTGAGGGAGTGCCGCACTGTCAGAGCGTCAGTACTGAGGGAGTGCCGCACTGTCAGAGGGTCAGTACTGAGGGAGTGCTGCACTGTCAGAGGGTCAGTACTGAGGGAGTGCTGCACTGTCAGAGGGTCAGTACTGAGGGAGTGCTCCACTGTCAGAGGGTCAGTACTGAGGGAGTGCTGCACTGTCAGAGGGTCAGTACTGAGGGAGTGCCGCACTGTCAGAGGGTCAGTACTGAGGGAGTGCCGCACTGTCAGAGCGTCAGTACTGAGGGAGTGCCGCACTGTCAGAGGGTCAGTACTGAGGGAGTGCCGCACTGTCAGAGGGTCAGTACTGAGGGAGTGCCGCACTGTCAGAGCGTCAGTACTGAGGGAGTGCTGCACTGTCAGAGGGTCAGTACTGAGGGAGTGCTGCACTGTCAGAGGGTCAGTACTGAGGGAGTGCCGCACTGTCAGAGGGTCAGTACTGAGGGAGTGCTGCACTGTCAGAGGGTCAGTACTGAGGGAGTGCTGCACTGTCAGAGGGTCAGTACTGAGGGAGTGCTGCACTGTCAGAGGGTCAGTACTGAGGGAGTGCTGCACTGTCAGAGGGTCAGTACTGAGGGAGTGCTGCACTGTCAGAGGGTCAGTACTGAGGGAGTGCTGCACTGTCAGAGGGTCAGTACTGAGGGAATGCTGCACTGCCAACAAAGAACAAAGACCAATACAGCACAGGAATAGGCCCTTCGGCCCTCCAAGCCCGCCCCTCTCCCTGGTCCAAACTAGACCATACAAAAGAATGGTCTAGTTTGGACCAGGGAGCGGCATGGGCTTGGAGGGCCGAAGGGCCTGTTCCTGTGCTGTATTGGTCTTTGTTCTTTTGTTCCTTATTCTTTTGTATCCCTCCATTCCCACTCCGTTCATGTAGCTATCGAGATAAGTCTTAACCATTCCCAGTGTGTCCGCCTCCACCACCTTGCCCGGCAGCGCATTCCAGGCCCCCACCACCCTCTGTGTAAAATACGTCCTTCTGATATCCGTGTTAAACCTCCCCCTCCCTCACCTTGAACCTATGACCCCTCGTAAATGTCACCACCAACCTGGGGAGAAGCTTCCCACCGTTCACCCTATCTATGCCTTTCATAATTTTATACACCTCTATTAGGTCACCCCTCATCCTCCGTCTTTCCAGTGAGAACAACCCCAGTTTACCCAATCTCTCCTCATAACTAAGCCCTTCCATACCAGGCAACATCCTGGTAAACCTCCTCTGCATTCTCTCTAAAGCCTCCACGTCCTTCTGGTGGCGACCAGAACTGGGTGCAGCATTCCAAATGCGGCCGAACCAACGTTCTATACAACTGCAACATCAGACCCCAACTTTTATACTCTATGACCCGTCCTATAAAGGCAAGCATGCCATATGCCTTATTCACTACCTTCTCCACCTGTGACGTCACCTTCAAGGATCTGTGGACTTGCACACCCAGATCCCTCTGCGTATCTACATCCTTTATGGTTCTGCCATTTATCGTATAGCTCCCCCCTACGTTAGTTCTACCAAAATGCATCACTTCGCATTTATCTGGATTGAACTCCATCTGCCATTTCTTTGCCCAAATTTCCAGCCTATCTATATCCTTCTGTAGCTTCTGACAATGTTCCTCACTATCTGCAAGTCCAGCCATTTTCGTGTCATCCGCAAACTTACTGATCACCCCAGTTACACCTTCTTCCAGATCGTTTATATAAATCACAAATAGCAGAGGTCCCAGTACAGAGCCCTGCGGAACACCACTAGTCACAGGCATCCAGCCGGAAAAAGACCCTTCCACTACCACCCTCTGTCTTCTGTGACCAAGCCAGTTCTCCACCCATATAGCCACCTCCCCCTTTATCCCATGAGATCCAACCTTTTGCACCAACCTACCATGAGGGACTTTGTCAAACGCTTTACTAAAGTCCATATAGACGACATCCACGGCCCTTCCCTCATCAACCATTCTAGTCACTTCTTCAAAAAACTCCACCAGGTTAGTGAGGCATGACCTCCCTCTCACAAAACCATGCTGACTATCGTTAATGAGTTTATTCCTTTCTAAATGCGCATACATCCTATCTCTAAGAATCCTCTCCAACAACTTCCCTACCACGGACGTCAAGCTCACCGACCTATAATTTCCCGGGTTATCCTTCCTACCCTTCTTAAATAACGGGACCACATTAGCTATCCTCCAATCCTCTGGGACCTCACCTGTGTCCAGTGACGAGACAAAGATTTGCGTCAGAGGCGCAGCGATTTCTTCTCTCATCTCCCTGAGCAGCCTTGGATAGATTCCATCAGGCCCTGGGGATTTGTCAGTCTTTATATTCCCTAAAAAACCTAACACTTCCTCCCTTGTAATGGAGATTTTCTCTAACGGGTCAACTCTCCCCTCCGAGACACTCCCAGTCAACACATCCCTCTCCTTTGTGAATACCGACTGTCAGAAGGTCAGTACTGAGGGAGCACTGCACTGTCAGAGGGTCAGTAAAGAGATAGTAAAGTAGAATTTATTTATTAGTGTCACAAGTAGTTTTACATTAACATTGCAATTAAGTTACTCTGAAAATCCCCTAGTCACCACACTCCGGCGCCTGTCCAGGTACACTGAGGGAGAATGGTCAATCCACCTAACCTGCACACCTTTGGAGTGTGGGAGGAAACCGGAGCACCTGGAGGAAACCCACGCAGACACGGGGAAAATATACAGACTTCTCACGGACAGTGACCCAAGCCGGGAATCTTGCCCTGGCGACTTGTCCACCTTCATGTTTTTCAAAACCTACAATATCTCCTCCCTTTTCATCTCAAGATGTCCTAGCGTGTCAAGATCCTCCTTTCCACATTCACCATCCACCACATCCTTCTCCTTTGTGAACACTGATGCAAAGTACTCGTTATGGCTGGCACGGTCACACAGTGGTTAGCACTGCTGCTTCACAGCTCCAGGAACCTGGGTTCGATTCCCGACTTGGGTCACTGTCTGTGTGGAGTTTGCACATTCTCCTCATGTCTGCGTGGGTTTCCTTCGGGTGCTCCGGTTTCCTCCCACAGTCCAAAGATGTGCGGGTTAGGTTGATTGGCCATGCTAAAATTGCCCCTTGGTGTCCTGAGATGCGTAGGTTAGAGGGATTAGCGGGTAAATATGTAGGGATATGGGGGTAGGGCCTGGGTGGGATTGTGGTCGGAGCAGACTCGATGGGCCAAATGGCCTCTTTCTGCACTGTAAGGTTTCTATGATTCTATGAAGGACCTCATCCACCTCATCTGGCTCCATGCACAAATTCCCTCCACTGTCCTTGAGTGAACCCACACTTTCCTCAGCTACCCTCTTCCTCCTTGTCGATGCATAAAAAGCTCTGGGATTCTCCTTAATCCTGCCTGCCAAGGACATTTCATGGCCCCTTTTTGTCCTCCTAAGTCCCTGTTTATCTCTTTTCTGCTTTCCTGGTATTCCTCAAAAGCCTTTTCCGTTTTCAATTTCCTAAAAGGAAGGGTCAGTATTGAGGGTGTGTAGCACTGTAAGAGGGAGCTTTGCACTGTTGCATGGTCAGTAATGAGGGGGCACAGCACCGTCAGCGTCTCAATACTGAGGGAGCTCTTCACGGTTGGAGGATCAGTACTGAGGAAGCGCTGCACTGTTGGAGAGTCAGTACTGAGGCAGTGCTGTACTGTCAGAGGGTCAGTGTTGAGGGAATGCTGCACTGTTGGAGAGTCAGTACTGAGGCAGTGCTGTACTGTCAGAGGGTCAGTGTTGAGGGAATGCTGCACTGTTGGAGAGTCAGTACTGAGGCAGTGTTGTACTGTCAGAGTGCAACACCATTATTCCTACAAAACCAATCTCCAAACTCTGTGACCTAGAAATCAGCTCACCCCTCTGCGACTCGATCCTAGGCTTCCTAACTCACAGAAGGCAATCAGTGAGGATAGGTGTGAGGTCAGTGTACCTTGAAGAGATTTTTTTTAAATCATGGTCACAGCCTTGGGTGATGTCATTTCTGGAAAGAGGGAAGAAATTGTGGGCAGGTCAGGTGACCAAAGTTTTTCAACTTTCAGTTTCATTTTGGCTGCAGGGTGAGAGGCAGTGTTAGAAGCAAGCTGGAAAAGTAGTCTCTTTCTCTCTCTGTTTTGCTTTGAAATTTTTACCAAAGAACAAAGAACAGTACAGCACAGGAAACAGGCCCATCGGCCCTCCAAGTCTGTGCCGCTCCTTGGTCCAACTAGACCAATCGTTTGTATCCCTCCATTCCCAGGCTGCTCATGTGACTATCCAGGCAAGTCTTAAACGATGCCAGCGTATCTGCCTCCACCACCCTACTTGGCAGCGCATTCCAGGCCCCCACCACCCTCTGTGTAAAAAACATCCCTCTAATATGTGAGTTATACCTCGCCCCTCTCACCTTGAGCCCGTGACCCCACGTGATCGTCACTTCTGATCTGGGAAAAAGCTTCCCACCGTTCACCCTGTCTATCCCCTTCATAATCTTATACACCTCTATTAGATCTCCCCTCATTCTCTGTCTTTCCAGGGAGAACAACCCCAGTTTACCCAATCTCTCCTCATAGCTAAGACCCTCCATACCAGGCAACATCCTGGTAAACCTTCTCTGCACTCTCTGTAAAGCCTCCACGTCCTTCTGGTAGTGTGGCGACCAGAACTGGACGCAGTACTCCAAATGTGGCCTAACCAGCGTTCTATACAGCTGCAACATCAGACTCCAGCTTTTATACTCTATACCCTGTCCTATAAAGGCAAGCATACCATATGCCTTCTTCACCACCTTCTCCACCTGTGTTGCCACCTTCAAGGGTTTGTGGACTTGCACACCTAGGTCCCTCTGTGTTTCTATACTCTTGATGGCTCTGCCATTTATTGTATAACTCCTCCCTACATTATTTCTTCCAAAATGCATCACTTCGAATTTATCCAGATTAAATTCCATCTGCCACCTCTCCGCCCAATTTTCCAGCCTATCTATATCCTGCTGTATTGCCCGACAATGCTCATCGCTATCCGCAAGTCCAGCCATCTTCGTGTCATCCGCAAACTTGCTGATAACACCAGTTACACCTTCTTCCAAATCATTTATATATATCACAAATAGCAGAGGTCCCAGTATAGAATCCTGCGGAACACCACTGGTCACAGACCTCCAGCCGGAAAAAGACCCTTCGACTGCTACCCTCTGTCTCCTATGGCCAAGCCAGTTCTCCACCCATCTAGCCACTTCTCCTTGTATCCCATGAGCCTTAACCTTCTTAACCAACCTGCCATGTGGGACTTTGTCAAATGCCTTACTGAAATCCAAATAGACGACATCCACGGCCCTTCCTTCGTCAACCGTTTTTGTCACTTCCTCAAAAAACTCCATCAAATTTGTAAGGCACGACCTCCCTCTTACAAAACCATGCTGTCTGTTACTAATGAGATTGTTCCGTTCTAAATGCACATACATCCTGTCTCTAAAAATCCTCTCCAACAACTTCCCTACCACGGACGTCAAGCTCACCGGCCTATAATTTCCCGGGTTATCCCTGCTACCCTTCTTAAATAATGGTACCACATTCGCTATCCTCCAATCCTCAGGGACCTCACCTGTGTCCAAAGAAGCGACAAAGATTTCCATCAGAGGTCCAGCAATTTCATCTCTCGTCTCCCTGAGCAGTCTAGGGTAGGTGCCATCAGGCCCTGGGGCTTTGTCAGTTTTAATGTTCCCTAAAAAACCTAACACTTTCACCCTTGTAATGGAGATTTTCTCTAACGGGTCAACACCTCCCTCCGAGACACTCCCGGTTAACACGTCCCTCTCCTTCGTGAATACCAATGCAAAGTATTCATTTAGGATCTCCCCTATTCCCTTGGGTTCTAAGCATAATTCCCCTCCTTTGTCCCTGAGAGGTCCGATTTTCTCCCTGACAACTCTTTTGTTCCTAACGTATGAATAGAATGCCTTAGGATTCTCCTTAATCCTGCCTGCCAAGAACATCTCGTGACCTCTTTTTGCCCTTCTAACTCCCCATTTGAGTTCTTTCCTACTCTCTCTGTATTCCTCCAGAGCTCCATCTGTTTCTGTTGCCTGGACTTAACGTACGCCTCCCTTTTCATTTTAATCAGATCCTCAATTTAGACCAGTTAGCTGAAAGAAAGACTTGTTGCCATGCTGCAGTGAAGAAGCTGTGCTTTGGTGTTTTGGGGAGCTGATCTGAGTACAAACTGCTCTGAGTTTTCAAGATCTTTGAAATCAGCGTTCAACCCAGGGAACTGGATTCCAGTATCATGTGAGCTTCAGCCTGTGCAGTGATAGATCTGTTTAAAGGGTTTTGTTTATTGGATATTGGTTTTCATTAGAACATCTGATATATATTGGTTAAGGGTTATACATTATTGTGGTTGTTTTGTTTTCACTTGTGATTGATAAAAGTTCTTGCTAATTTTCATTCTGTATATGTTAACTATATTCTTAAATAAATTTTGTTTGATAAAAGCTCCCTCGTGGGTCTTTTGAATTATACCTGAAGTGGAAAATATGCTTGTCCTAGCCAAATTCAAGATGCAAAACATATGATTCAGGCGGGTTTCATGAAACACTTTAGAGTTTCTAACCTGAACCATAAGAGGCAATAACACCCCTCCACGATTATCCCACAAGGCTGTATCCTCAACTCTTACCATACTCCTTTTGTACCTATGACTGTGGCCAAATTCCCCTCCAATTTGATTTTCAAGTTTGCTGATGACACAGTGGTAGTGGGTCGGATCTCAAACAATGATGAGACAGAGTACAGGAATGAGATAGAGAATCTGGTGAACTGGTGCGATGACAAAAATCTCTCCCTCAATGTCAACAAAACTAACAAGATAGACATCAACTTCAGGCAGCATAGTGGAGGACGTTCCCCTGTCTACATCAACAAGGATGAAGTGGAAATGTTTGAGAGCTTCAGGTCTCGAGGTGTCCAGATCACTAACAACCTATCCTGGTCCCTCCATGCCGACACTATAGTTAAGAAAGCCCATCAACGCCTCTACTTTCTCAGAAGACTAAGGAAATTTGGCATGTCAGTGACAACTCTCACCAACTCTTCCAGATGCACCATAGAAAGCATTCTTTCCAGTTGTATCACAGCTTGGTATGGCTCCTGCTCTGCCCAAGACCGCAAAAAAAACTACAAATGAAGCAGAGTCCTTCACTCAAACCAGCCTCCCATCCATTGACTCAGTCTACACTTCCTGCTGCCTCGGAAAAGCAACCAGCATAATCAAGGACCCCACACACCACAGACATTCTCTCCTCCACCTTCTTCCTTCCTTCCTTCTGGGGGATTTTCACTTAACTTCCGTCGAGAAAAAAATAGAAAAGTCCGAGGTCACGTACCAACCAATTCAAGAACAGCTTCTTCCCTGCTGCCATCAGACTTTTGAATGGACCTACCTCACAGTAAGTTGATCTTTCTCTACACCCTAGTTATGACTGTAACACTCCATTCTGCAGTCTCTTGTTTCCTTCTCTATGTATGGTATGCTTTGTCTGTATAGTGCGCAAGAAACAATACATTTCCCTGCATACTGGTACATGTGACAATAATAAATCAAATCCCTATCACAGTTTCTGTATTGAGGGAGTGCTGCACTGTCAGCGAATCTGTACCGGGGGAGCGCTGCACTGTCAATGGATCAGTACTGAGGGAGTGCTGCACTGTCAGAGGGTCAGTACTGAGGGAGTGCTGCACTGTCAGAGGGTCAGTACTGAGGGAGCGCTGCACTGTCAATGGATCAGTACTGAGGGAGCGCTGCACTGTCAGAGGGTCAGTACTGAGGGAGTGCTGCACTGTCAGAGGGTCAGTACTGAGGGAGCGCTGCACTGTCAATGGATCAGTACTGAGGGAGTGCTGCACTGTCAGAGGGTCAGTACTGAGAGAGTGCTGCACTGTCAGAGGGTCAGTGCTGAGGGAGTGCTGCACTGTCAGAGGGTCAGTACTGAGAGAGTGCTGCACTGTCAGAGGGTCAGTACTGAGGGAGTGCTGCACTGTCAGAGGGTCAGTACTGAGAAAGTGCTGCACTGTCAGAGGGTCAGTGCTGAGGGAGTGCTGCACTGTCAGAGGGTCAGTGCTGAGGGAGTGCTGCACTGTCAGAGGGACAGTACTGAGGGAGTGCTGCACTGTCAGAGGGTCAGTACTGAGGGCGTGCTGCACTGCCAGAACGCCAGTACTCAGGGAGTGCTGCATGTCGGAGGGTCAGTACTGAGGGAGAGCTGCACTGTCAAAGGGTCAGTACTGAGGGCGTGCTGCACTGTCAGAGGGTCAGTCCTGAGGGAGCGCTGCACTGTCAGAGGGTCAGTACTGAGGGCGTGCTGCACTGCCAGAACGTCAGTACTGAGGGAGTGCTGCACTGTCAGAGGGTCAGTACTGAGGGAGTGCTGCACCGTCAGAGGGTCAGTACTGAGGGAGTGCTGCACTGTCAGAGGGTCAGTACTGAGGGAGTGCTGCACTGTCAGAGGGTCAGTACTGAGGGAGTGCTGCACAGTCAGAGGGTCAGGACTGAGGGAGTGCTGCACTGTCAGAGGGTCAGTACTGAGGGAGTGCTGCACTGTCAGAGGGTCAGTACTGAGGGAGTGCTGCACTGTCAGAGGGTCAGTACTGAGGGAGTGCTGCATTGTCAGAGGGTCAGTACTGAGGGAGTGCTGCACTGTCAGAGGGTCAGTACTGAGGGAGTGCTGCACTGTCAGAGGGTCAGTACTGAGGGAGTGCTGCACTGTCAGAGGGTCAGTACTGAGGGAGTGCTGCACTGTCAGAGGGTCAGTACTGAGGGAGTGCTGCACTGTCAGAGGGTCAGTACTGAGGGAGTGCTGCACAGTCAGAGGGTCAGGACTGAGGGAGTGCTGCACTGTCAGAGGGTCAGTACTGAGGGAGTGCTGCACTGCCAGAGGGTCAGTACTGATGGAGTGCTGCACTGTCAGAGCGTCAGTACTGAGAGAGTGCTGCACTGTCGGAGGGTTTAAAGTTTGTAGTTTATTTGTCAGTTCACAAGTAGGCTTACATTAACACGGTAATTAAGTTACTGTGAAAATCCCCTTGTCCCCACACTCCAGCATCTGTTCGGACACACTGAGGGAGAATTTAACATGGCCAATGCACATCACCAGCACGTCCTTTAGACTGTGGGAGGAAACCGGAGCACACGGAGAAAACCCATGCAGACACGGGGAGAATGTACGGATTCTGCACAGACAGTGACGCAAACCGGAAACCATATCCATGTCCCTGGTGCGGTGAGACAGCAGTGCTAACCACTGTGTTACTGTGTCGGAGGGTCGGTACTGAGGAAGCGCTGCACTGCCAGAGGGTCAGTACTGAGGGAGTGCTGCACTGTCAGAGGGTCAGTACTGAGGGAGTGCTGCACTGTCAGAGGGTCAGTACTGAGGGAGCATTGCACTGTCAGAGGGTCAGTACTGAGGGAGTGCTGCACTGTCAGAGGGTCAGTACTGAGGGAGTGCTGCACTGTCAGAGGGTCAGTACTGAGGGAGTGCTGCACTGTCAGAGGGTCAGTACTGAGGGAGTGCCGCACTGTCAGAGGGTCAGTACTGAGGGAATGCTGCACTGTCAGAGGGTCAGTACTGAGGGAGCACTGCACTGTCAGAGGGTCAGTACTGAGGGAGTGCCGCACTGTCAGAGGGTCAGTACTGAGGGAGTGCTGCACTGTCAGAGGGTCAGTACTGAGGGAGTGCCGCACCGTCAGAGGGTCAGTACTGAGGGAGTGCTGCACTGTCAGAGGGTCAGTACTGAGGGAGCGCTGCACTGTCAGAGGGTCAGTACTGAGGGAGTGCCGCACTGTCAGAGGGTCAGTACTGAGGGAGTGCTGCACTGTCAGAGCGTCAGTACTGAGGGAGCGCTGCATTGTCGGAGGGTCAGTACTGAGGGAGCGCTGCACTGTCAGAGGGTCAGTACTGAAGGAGCGCTGCACTGTCAGAGGGTCAGTACTGAGGGTGTGCTGCACAGTCAGAGGGTCAGTACTGAGGGAGTGCTGCACTGTCAGAGGGTCAGTACTGAGGGAGTGCTGCACTGTCAGAGCGTCAGTACTGAGGGAGCGCTGCACTGTCGGAGGGTCAGTACTGAGGGAGCGCTGCACTGTCAGAGGGTCAGTACTGAGGCAGCGCTGCACTGTCAGAGGGTCAGTACTGAGGGAGCGCTGCACTGTCAGAGGGTCAGTCCTGAGGGTGTGCTGCACAGTCAGAGGGTCAGTACTGAGGGAGTGCTGCACTGTCAGAGGGTCAGTACTGAGGGTGTGCTGCACAGTCAGAGGGTCAGTACTGAGGGAGTGCTGCACTGTTAGAGGGTCAGTACTGAGGGAGCGCTGCACTGTCAGAGGGTCAGTACTGAGGGTGTGCTGCACAGTCAGAGGGGCAGTGCTGAGGGAGTGCTGCACTGTCAGAGAGTCAGTACTGAGGGAGTGCTGCACTGTCAGAGAGTCAGTACTGAGGGAGTGCTGCACTGTCAGAGGGTCAGTACTGAGGGAGTGCTGCACTGTCAGAGGGTCAGTACTGAGGGAGTGCTGCACTGTCAGAGGGTCAGTACTGAGGGAGTGCTGCACTGTCAGAGGGTCAGTACTGAGGGAGTGCTGCACTGTAAGAGGGTCAGTACTGAGGGAGCGCTGCACTGTCAGAGGGTCAGTACTGAGGGTGTGCTGCACAGTCAGAGGGGCAGTGCTGAGGGAGTGCTGCACTGTCAGAGAGTCAGTACTGAGGGAGTGCTGCACTGTCAGAGAGTCAGTACTGAGGGAGTGCTGCACAGTCAGAGGGGCAGTGCTGAGGGAGTGCTGCACTGTCAGAGGGTCAGTACTGAGAGAGTGCTGCACTGTCAGAGGGTCAGTACTGAGAGAGTGCTGCACAGTCAGAGGGTCAGTACTGAGGGAGTGCTGCACTGTCAGAGGGTCAGTACTGAGGGAGTGCTGCACTGTCAGAGAGTCAGTGCTGAGGGAGTGCTGCACTGTCAGAGGGTCAGTACTGAGGGAGCGCTGCACTGTCAGAGAGTCAGTACTGAGGGAGTGCTGCACTGTCAGAGAGTCAGTACTGAGGGAGTGCTGCACTGTCAGAGAGTCAGTACTGAGGGAGTGCTGCACTGTCAGAGGGTCAGTACTGAGGGAGTGCTGCACTGTCAGAGGGTCAGTACTGAGGGAGTGCTGCACTGTCAGAGAGTCAGTGCTGAGGGAGTGCTGCACTGTCAGAGAGTCAGTACTGAGGGAGTGCTGCACTGTCAGAGGGTCAGGACTGAGGGAGTGCTGCACTGTCAGAGGGTCAGTACTGAGGGAGTGCTGCACTGTCAGAGGGTCAGTACTGAGGGAGCGCTGCACTGTCAGAGGGTCAGTACTGAGGGAGCGCCGCACTGTCAGAGAGTCAGTACTGAGGGAGTGCTGCACTGTCAGAGGGTCAGTACTGAGGGAGTGCTGCACTGTCAGAGAGTCAGTACTGAGGGAGTGCTGCACTGTCAGAGAGTCAGTACTGAGGGAGTGCTGCACTGTCAGAGAGTCAGTACTGAGGGAGTGCTGCACTGTCAGAGAGTCAGTACTGAGGGAGTGCTGCACAGTCAGAGGGTCAGTACTGAGGGAGTGCCGCACTGTCAGAGGGTCAGTACTGAGGGAGTGCTGCACTGTCAGAGGGTCAGTACTGAGGGAGTGCTGCACTGTCAGAGAGTCAGTGCTGAGGGAGTGCTGCACTGTCAGAGGGTCAGTACTGAGGGAGTGCTGCACTGTCAGAGTGTCAGTACTGAGGGAGTGCTGCACTGTCAGAGGGTCAGTACTGAGGGAGTGCTGCACTGTCAGAGGGTCAGTACTGAGGGAGTGCTGCACTGTCAGAGGGTCAGTACTGAGGGAGTGCTGCACTGTCAGAGAGTCAGTACTGAGGGAGTGCTGCACTGTCAGAGGGTCAGTACTGAGGGAGTGCTGCACTGTCAGAGAGTAAGCCAAGCTTGCTTCTTTCTTGGCTGTTGACTTAATTGGCTGCTCTGAACCTTGCTCTTTTCAGTGGTTATGAAACTCTCGGCTCTCCCCGTCATTCTCTCCGTCGAATTCCACCATCTTCCATACTTTCCCCCACCTGACTTTTTCTGTCTTTCCCCCTGTGTATCTGACCCTCAGGGTCAGAGGGTCAGTACTGACCCTCTCTTCGGCACTCAGATGCATATATTTAAACCTCTCTTCCTTTGTGTGCGTCTCAGACCCATTGGTATTGTCTCTCTCCCTGTCACTTTCTTTCCCACTGTTCTACTCTTTCATTGCCACTCTCATCCCCTCTCTCCATTTCTGGCACTTGCTCTCTCCCACCCACTCTCTCTCTTTGTGGCTCCACGATGCCCTCTGTCCTCACCAGACTCTCGTGCAGTTGGCACTGCCCAGCTGTTTTAGTCAGTGCCTCCCTCAGTCCCCTCCCACCCAGCTCCAGGCCTCAATCGCCACCCCCTCAGCACCGTGACTACTTTAAAAGTCCAACAAGACGGGCCTGGAGGTTTGAATCGACTGATGTGTTCGCAATCGAATACTGTCGGGCAGAAAGACGGAGAGATAGAGACAGTGGAACTGGAAAGAGCGAGAGAAAGAGACACACAGACAGAATGCAGAAATCTCAATGAGAATGCAAAAGGTTCATCCACTCTGAAATCCCAGCGACTCAGAAGTAGAAACACTGAGGCTCTGAGGTAGGTTCTCTATTCTTACTAATGACAGAATTCCTTCCATGTCAACACTGCCCCTTCTACGCCGAGCACCGAAACTCAAAGTTGAGAAACAAATTAAAGCTCCCTCTACACTGTCCCCATCAAACACTCCCAGGACAGGTACAGCACAGGGTTAGATCCAGAGTAAAGCTTCCTCTACACTGTCCCCATCAAACACTCCCAGGACAAGTACAGCACGGGGTTAGATACAGAGTAAAGCTCCCTCTACTCCTTCCCCATCAAACACACCCAGGACAGGTACAGCACGGGGTTCGATACAGAGTAAAGCTCCCTCTACTCCTTCCCCATCAAACACTCCCAGGACAGGTACAGCACGGGGTTAGATACAGAGTAAAACTCCCTCTACACTGTCCCCATCAAACACTCTCAGGACAGGTACAGCACGGGGTTAGATACAGAGTAAAGGGCCCTCTACACTGTCCCCATCAAACACTCCCAGGACAGGTACAGCACAGGGTTAGGTACAGAGTAAAGCTCCCTCTGTACTGTCCCCATCAAACACTCCCAAGACAGGGTTAGATGCAAAATAAATCTCCCTCTACACTGTCCCCATCAAACACTCCCAGGACAGGTACAGCACGGGGTTAGATACAGAGTAAAGCTCCCTCTACACTGTCCCCATCAAACACACCCAGGACAGGTACAGCACGGGGTTAGATACAGAGTAAAGCTCCCTCTACACTGTCCCAATCAAACACTCCCAGGACAGGTACAGACGGGGTCAGATACAGAGTAAAGCTCCCTCTACACTGTCCCCCATTAAACACTCCCAGGATAGGGACAGCACGGGGTTAGATACAGAGTAACGCTCCCTCTACACTGTCCCCATCAAACACTCCCAGGACAGGTACAGCACGGGGTTAGATACGGAGAAAAGCTCCCTCTACACTATCCCCATCAAACAATCCCAGGACAGGTACAGCATGGGGCTAGATACAGAGTAAATCTCCCCACACTGTCCCCATCAAACACTCCCGGGACAGGTACAGTACGGGGTTAGATACAGAGTAAAACTCCCTCTACACTGTCCCCACCAAACACTCCCAGGACAGGTACAGCACGGGGTTAGATACAGAGTAAAACTCCCTCTACACTGCCCCATCAAACACTCCCAGGACAGTACAGCACGGGGTTAGATACATAGTAAAACTCCCTCTACACTGTCCCCACCAAACACTCCCAGGACAGGTACAGCACGGGGTTAGATACAGAGTAAAACTCCCTCTACACTGCCCCATCAAACACTCCCAGGACAGGTACAGCACGGGGTTAGATACCGAGTAAAAGTCCCTCTACACTGTCCCCATCAAACACTCCCACGACAGGTACAGCACCGGATTAGATCCAGAATAAAGTGTCTTTGCACTGTCCCCATCAAACACTCCCGGGGCAGGTTCAATACGGGGTTAGATACAGAGTAAAGTTCCCTCTACACGGTCCCCATCAAACACTCCCAGGACAGATACAACGCAGGGTTATGAACAGAGTAAATCTCCCTCTATGATGTACCCAACAAACATTCCAGGACAGCGTTAGATAAAGAGTAAAGCTCCCACTGCACTGTCCACAATAAGCACTCCCAGGGCAGGTACAGCACGGGGGGAGATACAGAGCAAAGCTCTCTCTACACTGTCCCCATCAAACACACCCAGGACAGGTACAACACAGGGTTATAAACAGAGTAAATCTCCCTCTACACTGTCCCCATCAAACACTGCAAGGACTGGTACAGCACAGGGTTAGATACAGAATAAATCTCCCTCTAGACTGTCCCCATCAAACACTCCCAGGACAGGTACAGTAAGGGATTACATACAGAGTAAACCTCCCTCTACACTGTCCCCATCAAACACTCCCAGGACAGGTACAGCACGGGGTTAGGTACAGGGAAAAGCTGCCATTACACGATTCGCATCAAACACTCCCAAGACAGGGGTAAATGCAAAATAAATCTCCCTCTACACTGTCCCCATCAAACACTCCCAGGACAGGAACAGACGGGGTCAGATACAGAGTAAAGCTCCCTCTGCACTGTCCTGATCAAACACTTGGGTGGTTAAACTTCTCACTGATCAAACACTCCCAGGACAGGTACAGCATGGGGTTAGATACAGAGTAAATCTCCCTCTACACAGTCCCCATCAAACACTCCCAGGACAGATACAGCACGTGGTTAGATACAGGGATAAGCTCCCCCTACACTCTCCACATCAAACATTATCACGACAGGTTAGGCACGGGGTTAGATACAGAGTAAATCTCCATCTGCACGGTCCCCATTGAACACTCCCAGGACAGGAACAGCACGGGGTTAGATACAGAGTAAAGCTCCCTCTACACTGTCCCCATCAAACACTCCCAGGACAGGAACAGCACGGGGTTAGATACAGAGTAAATCTCCCTCTACACTGTCCCCATCAAACACTCCCAGGGCAGGTATGGCACAGAGTAACTTACAAAATACAAGAACCCCTGCATTGACAGCAAGAAGAGAATGCTGACTGTCATGTTCAGTACTGAGGGAGTGCTGCACTGTCAGAGGGTCAGTACTGAGG
This sequence comes from Mustelus asterias, assembly GCF_964213995.1. Classification (NCBI taxonomy): domain Eukaryota; kingdom Metazoa; phylum Chordata; class Chondrichthyes; order Carcharhiniformes; family Triakidae; genus Mustelus; species Mustelus asterias. The sequence continues at coordinate 81,698 of NW_027590290.1, read as the reverse complement.
GAGTGCTGCACTGTCAGAGGGTCAGTACTGAGGGAGTACTGCACTGTCAGAGGGTCAGTACTGAGGGAGTGCTGCACTGTCAGAGCGTCAGTACTGAGGGAGTGCTGCACTGTCAGAGGGTCAGTACTGAGGGAGTGCTGCACTGTCAGAGGGTCAGTACTGAGGGAGTGCTGCACAGTCAGAGGGTCAGGACTGAGGGAGTGCTGCACTGTCAGAGAGTCAGTACTGAGGGAGTGCTGCACTGTCAGAGAGTCAGTACTGAGGGAGTGCTGCACTGTCAGAGAGTCAGTACTGAGGGAGTGCTGCACTGTCAGAGAGTCAGTACTGAGGGAGTGCTGCACAGTCAGAGGGTCAGTACTGAGGGAGTGCCGCACTGTCAGAGGGTCAGTACTGAGGGAGTGCTGCACTGTCAGAGGGTCAGTACTGAGGGAGTGCTGCACTGTCAGAGTGTCAGTACTGAGGGAGTGCTGCACTGTCAGAGGGTCAGTACTGAGGGAGTGCTGCACTGTCAGAGGGTCAGTACTGAGGGAGTGCTGCACTGTCAGAGGGTCAGTACTGAGGGAGTGCTGCACTGTCAGAGAGTCAGTACTGAGGGAGTGCTGCACTGTCAGAGGGTCAGTACTGAGGGAGTGCTGCACTGTCAGAGAGTAAGCCAAGCTTGCTTCTTTCTTGGCTGTTGACTTAATTGGCTGCTCTGAACCTTGCTCTTTTCAGTGGTTATGAAACTCTCGGCTCTCCCCGTCATTCTCTCCGTCGAATTCCACCATCTTCCATACTTTCCCCCACCTGACTTTTTCTGTCTTTCCCCCTGTGTATCTGACCCTCAGGGTCAGAGGGTCAGTACTGACCCTCTCTTCGGCACTCAGATGCATATATTTAAACCTCTCTTCCTTTGTGTGCGTCTCAGACCCATTGGTATTGTCTCTCTCCCTGTCACTTTCTTTCCCACTGTTCTACTCTTTCATTGCCACTCTCATCCCCTCTCTCCATTTCTGGCACTTGCTCTCTCCCACCCACTCTCTCTCTTTGTGGCTCCACGATGCCCTCTGTCCTCACCAGACTCTCGTGCAGTTGGCACTGCCCAGCTGTTTTAGTCAGTGCCTCCCTCAGTCCCCTCCCACCCAGCTCCAGGCCTCAATCGCCACCCCCTCAGCACCGTGACTACTTTAAAAGTCCAACAAGACGGGCCTGGAGGTTTGAATCGACTGATGTGTTCGCAATCGAATACTGTCGGGCAGAAAGACGGAGAGATAGAGACAGTGGAACTGGAAAGAGCGAGAGAAAGAGACACACAGACAGAATGCAGAAATCTCAATGAGAATGCAAAAGGTTCATCCACTCTGAAATCCCAGCGACTCAGAAGTAGAAACACTGAGGCTCTGAGGTAGGTTCTCTATTCTTACTAATGACAGAATTCCTTCCATGTCAACACTGCCCCTTCTACGCCGAGCACCGAAACTCAAAGTTGAGAAACAAATTAAAGCTCCCTCTACACTGTCCCCATCAAACACTCCCAGGACAGGTACAGCACAGGGTTAGATCCAGAGTAAAGCTCCCTCTACACTGTCCCCATCAAACACTCCCAGGACAAGTACAGCACGGGGTTAGATACAGAGTAAAGCTCCCTCTATTCCTTCCCCATCAAACACACCCAGGACAGGTACAGCACGGGGTTAGATACAGAGTAAAGCTCCCTCTACTCCTTCCCCATCAAACACTCCCAGGACAGGTACAGCACGGGGTTAGATACAGAGTAAATCTCCCTCTACACTGTCCCCATCAAACACTCTCAGGACAGGTACAGCACGGGGTTAGATACAGAGTAAAGGGCCCTCTACACTGTCCCCATCAAACACTCCCAGGACAGGTACAGCACAGGGTTAGGTACAGAGTAAAGCTCCCTCTGTACTGTCCCCATCAAACACTCCCAAGACAGGGTTAGATGCAAAATAAATCTCCCTCTACACTGTCCCCATCAAACACTCCCAGGACAGGTACAGCACGGGGTTAGATACAGAGTAAAGCTCCCTCTACACTGTCCCCATCAAACACACCCAGGACAGGTACAGCACGGGGTTAGATACAGAGTAAAGCTCCCTCTACACTGTCCCAATCAAACACTCCCAGGACAGGTACAGACGGGGTCAGATACAGAGTAAAGCTCCCTCTACACTGTCCCCATCAAACACACCCAGGACAGGTACAGCACGGGGTTAGATACAGAGTAAAACTCCCTCTACACTGTCCCCATCAAACACTCCCAGGACAGGTACAGCACGGGGTTAGATACGGAGAAAAGCTCCCTCTACACTATCCCCATCAAACAATCCCAGGACAGGTACAGCATGGGGCTAGATACAGAGTAAATCTCCCCACACTGTCCCCATCAAACACTCCCGGGACAGGTACAGTACGGGGTTAGATACAGAGTAAAACTCCCTCTACACTGTCCCCACCAAACACTCCCAGGACAGGTACAGCACGGGGTTAGATACAGAGTAAAACTCCCTCTACACTGCCCCATCAAACACTCCCAGGACAGTACAGCACGGGGTTAGATACATAGTAAAACTCCCTCGACACTGTCCCCACCAAACACTCCCAGGACAGGTACAGCACGGGGTTAGATACAGAGTAAAACTCCCTCTACACTGCCCCATCAAACACTCCCAGGACAGGTACAGCACGGGGTTAGATACCGAGTAAAAGTCCCTCTACACTGTCCCCATCACACACTCCCACGACAGGTACAGCACCGGATTAGATCCAGAATAAAGTGTCTTTGCACTGTCCCCATCAAACACTCCCGGGGCAGGTTCAATACGGGGTTAGATACAGAGTAAAGTTCCCTCTACACGGTCCCCATCAAACACTCCCAGGACAGATACAACGCAGGGTTATGAACAGAGTAAATCTCCCTCTATGATGTACCCAACAAACATTCCAGGACAGCGTTAGATAAAGAGGAAAGCTCCCACTGCACTGTCCACAATAAGCACTCCCAGGGCAGGTACAGCACGGGGGGAGATACAGAGCAAAGCTCCCTCTACACTGTCCCCATCAAACACACCCAGGACAGGTACAACACAGGGTTATAAACAGAGTAAATCTCCCTCTACACTGTCCCCATCAAACACACCCAGGACTGGTACAGCACAGGGTTAGATACAGAATAAATCTCCCTCTAGACTGTCCCCATCAAACACTCCCAGGACAGGTACAGTAAGGGATTACATACAGAGTAAACCTCCCTCTACACTGTCCCCATCAAACACTCCCAGGACAGGTACAGCACGGGGTTAGATACAGGGAAAAGCTGCCATTACACGATTCGCATCAAACACTCCCAAGACAGGGGTAAATGCAAAATAAATCTCCCTCTACACTGTCCCCATCAAACACTCCCAGGACAGGTACAGACGGGGTCAGATACAGAGTAAAGCTCCCTCTGCACTGTCCTGATCAAACACTTGGGTGGTTAAACTTCTCACTGATCAAACACTCCCAGGACAGGTACAGCATGGGGTTAGATACAGAGTAAATCTCCCTCTACACAGTCCCCATCAAACACTCCCAGGACAGATACAGCACGTGGTTAGATACAGGGATAAGCTCCCCCTACACTCTCCACATCAAACATTATCACGACAGGTTAGGCACGGGGTTAGATACAGAGTAAATCTCCATCTGCACGGTCCCCATTGAACACTCCCAGGACAGGTACAGCACGGGGTTAGATACAGAGTAAATCTGCCTCTACACTGTCCCCATCAAACACTCCCAGGACAGGTACAGCACGGGGTTAGATACAGAGTAAATCTGCCTCTACACTGTCCCCATCAAACACTCCCAGGGCAGGTATGGCAAAGAGTAACTTACAAAATACAAGAACCCCTGCATTGATAGCAAGAAGAGAATGCTGACTGTCATGTTCAGTAATGAGGGAATGCTGCACTGTCAGAAGGTCAGTACTGAGGGAGTGCTGCACTGTCAGAAGGTCAGTACTGAGGGAGTGCTGCACTGTCAGATGGTCAGTACTGAGGGAGTGCTGCACTGTCAGAGGATCAGTACTGAGGGAGTGCTGCACTGTCAGAGGGTCAGTACTGAGGGAGTGCTGCACTGTCAGAGGGTCAGTACTGAGGGAGTACTGCACTGTCAGAGGGTCAGTACTGAGGGAGTGCTGCACTGTCAGAGGATCAGTACTGAGGGAGTGCTGCACTGTCAGAGGGTCAGTACTGAGGGAGTACTGCACTGTCAGAGGGTCAGTACTGAGCGAGTGCTGCACTGTCAGATGGTCAGTACTGAGGGAGTGCTGCACTGTCAGAGGGTCAGTACTGAGGGAGTACTGCACTGTCAGAGGGTCAGTACTGAGGGAGTGCTGCACTGTCAGAGGATCAGTACTGAGGGAGTGCTGCACTGTCAGAGGGTCAGTACTGAGGGAGTACTGCACTGTCAGAGGGTCAGTACTGAGCGAGTGCTGCACTGTCAGATGGTCAGTACTGAGGGAGTGCTGCACTGTCAGAGGGTCAGTACTGAGGGAGTGCTGCACTGTCAGAGGGTCAGTACTGAGGGAGTGCTGCACTGTCAGAGGGTCAGTACTGAGGGAGTGCTGCACTGTCAGAGGGTCAGTACTGAGGGAGTGCTGCACTGTCAGAGGGTCAGTACTGAGGGAGTGCTGCACTGTCAGAGGGTCAGTACTGAGGGAGTGCTGCACTGTCAGAGGGTCAGTACTGAGGGAGTGCTGCACTGTCAGAGGGTCAGTACTGAGGGAGTGCTGCACTGTCAGAGGGTCAGTACTGAGGGAGTGCTGCACTGTCAGAGGGTCAGTACTGAGGGAGTGCTGCACTGTCAGAGGGTCAGTACTGAGGGAGCGCTGCACTGTCAGAGGGTCAGTACTGAGGGAGCGCTGCACTGTCAGAGGGTCAGTACTGAGGGAGCGCTGCACTGTCAGAGGGTCAGTACTGAGGGAGTGCTGCACAGTCAGAGGGTCAGGACTGAGGGAGTGCTGCACTGTCAGAGGGTCAGTACTGAGGGAGTGCTGCACTGCCAGAGGGTCAGTACTGAGGGAGTGCTGCACTGTCAGAGGGTCAGTACTGAGGGAGTGCTGCACTGCCAGAGGGTCAGTACTGAGGGAGTGCTGCACTGTCAGAGGGTCAGTACTGAGGGAGTGCTGCACTGTCAGAGGGACAGTACTGAGGGAGTGCTGCACTGTCAGAGGGTCAGTACTGAGGGAGTGCTGCACTGTCAGAGGGTCAGTACTGAGGGAGTGCTGCACTGCCAGAGGGTCAGTACTGAGGGTCAGTACTGAGGGAGCGCTGCACTGTCAGAGGGTCAGTATTGAGGGAGTGCTGCACTGTCAGAGGGTCAGTGCTGAGGGAGTGCTGCACTGTCAGAGGGTCAGTACTGAGGGAGTGCTGCACTGCCAGAGGGTCAGTACTGAGGGAGTGCTGCACTGTCAGAGGGTCAGGACTGAGGGAGTGCTGCACTGTCAGAGGGTCAGTACTGAGGGAGTGCTGCACTGTCAGAGGGTCAGTACTGAGGGAGCGCTGCACTGTCAGAGGGTCAGTATTGAGGGAGTGCTGCACTGGCAAGGGTCAGTGCTGAGGGAGTGCTGCACTGCCAGAGGGTCAGTACTGAGGGAGTGCTGCACTGTCAGAGGGTCAGGACTGAGGGAGTGCTGCACTGTCAGAGGGTCAGTACTGAGGGAGTGCTGCACTGCCAGAGGGTCAGTACTGAGGGAGTGCTGCACTGTCAGAGGGTCAGTACTGAGGGAGCGCTGCACTGTCAGAGGGTCAGTATTGAGGGAGTGCTGCACTGGCAAGGGTCAGTACTGAGGGAGCGCCGCACTGTCAGAGGGTCAGTACTGAGGGAGCGCTGCACTGTCAGAGGGTCAGTACTGAGGGAGTGCTGCACTGTCGGAGGGTCAGTGCTGAGGGAGCGCTGCACTGTCAGAGGGTCAGTACTGAGGGAGTGCTGCACTGTCAGAGGGTCAGTACTGAGGGAGAGCTGCACTGTCAGAGGGTCAGTACTGAGGGAGCGCTGCACTGTCAGAGGGTCAGTACTGAGGGAGTGCTGCACTGTCAGAGGGTCAGTACTGAGGGAGCGCTGCACTGTCACATTCAGTCAAAAGGAAAGGTTTATGGGCAGATTTATTCCATATTCCAGCTGCCCAAGGAAATTTTGATGGCAATATAAAAGGGAAGCTTTTATCTAACTTGCACTGCACTCCGACTGTACTGACCCTCTGACAGTGCAGCACTCCGCCTGTACTGACCCTCTGACAGTGCAGCACTCCCTCAGTACTGACCCTCTGACAGTGCAGCACTCCCTCAGTACTGATCCTCTGACAGTGCAGCACTCCCTCAGTACTGACCCTCTGACAGTGCAGCGCTCCCTCAGTACTGACCCTCTGACAGTGCAGCGCTCTCTCAGTACTGACCCTCTGATAGTGCAGCACTCCCTCAGTACTGACCCTCTGACAGTGCAGCACTCCCTCAGTACTGACCCTCTGACAGTGCAGCACTCCCTCAGTACTGACCCTCTCACAGTGCAGCACTCCCTCAGTACTGACCCTCTGACAGTGCAGCACTCCCTCAGTCCTGACCCTCTGACAGTGCAGTACTCACTCAGTACTGACCCTCTGACAGTGCAGCACTCCCTCAGTACTGACCCTCTGACAGTGCAGCACTCCCTCAGTACTGACCCTCTGACAGTGCAACACTCCCTCAGTACTGACCCTCTGACAGTGCAGCACTCCCTCAGTCCTGACCCTCTGACAGTGCAGTACTCCCTCAGTACTGACACTCTGACAGTGCAGCACTCCCTCAGTCCTGACCCTCTGACAGTGCAGTACTCACTCAGTACTGACCCTCTGACAGTGCAGCACTCCCTCAGTACTGACCCTCTGACAGTGCAACACTCCCTCAGTACTGACCCTCTGACAGTGCAGCACTCCCTCAGTCCTGACCCTCTGACAGTGCAGTACTCACTCAGTACTGACCCTCTGACAGTGCAGCACTCCCTCAGTACTGACCCTCTGACAGTGCAACACTCCCTCAGTACTGACCCTCTGACAGTGCAGCACTCCCTCAGCACTGACCCTCTGACAGTGCAGCACTCCCTCAGTACTGACCCACTGACAGTGCAGCACTCCCTCAGTACTGACCCTCTGACAGTGCAGTACTCCCTCAGTACTGACACTCTGACAGTGCAGCACTCCCTCAGTCCTGACCCTCTGACAGTGCAGTACTCACTCAGTACTGACCCTCTGACAGTGCAGCACTCCCTCAGTACTGACCCTCTGACAGTGCAACACTCCCTCAGTACTGACCCTCTGACAGTGCAGCACTCCCTCAGTCCTGACCCTCTGACAGTGCAGTACTCACTCAGTACTGACCCTCTGACAGTGCAGCACTCCCTCAGTACTGACCCTCTGACAGTGCAGCACTCCCTCAGTACTGACCCTCTGACAGTGCAGCACTCCCTCAGTACTGACCCTCTGACAGTGCAGCACTCCCTCAGTACTGACCCTCTGACAGTGCAACACTCCCTCAGTACTGACCCTCTGACAGTGCAGCACTCCCTCAGTACTGACCCTCTGACAGTGCAGCATTCCCTCAGTACTGACCCTCTGACAGTGCAACACTCCCTCAGTACTGACCCTCTGACAGTGCAGCACTCCCACAAGACTGACCCTCTGACAGTGCAGCACTCCCTCAATACTGACCCTCTAACAATACAGCACTCATTCAGGACAGATCCTTCGACAGGGCAGGACTCCCTCAGTACTGACCCTCTGACAGTGCAGCACTCCCTCAGTACTGACTCTCTGACAGTGCAGCACTCCCTCAGTACTGAACCTCTGACAGTGCAGCGCTCCCTCAGTACTGACCCTCTGACAGTGCAGCACTCCCTCAGTACTGACCCTCTGACAGTGCAGCACACCCTCAGTACTGACCCTCTGACAGTGCAGCACTCCCTCAGTACTGACCCTCTGACAATGCAGCGCTCCCTCAGTACTGACCCTCTGACAGTGCAGCACTCCCTCAGTACTGACCCTCTGACAGTGCAGCACTCCCTCAGCACTGACCGTCTGACAGTGCAGCACTCCCTCAGTACCGACCCTCTGACAGTGCAGCGCTCCCTCAGTACTGACCCTCCGACAGTGCAGCACTCCCTCAGTACTGACCCTCGGACAGCGCTGCACTCCCTCAGTACTGACGTTCTGACAGTGCAGCACTCCCTCACTACTGACCCTCTGACAGTGCAGCACTCCCTCAGAAATGACCAGACAGTCAGCACAGCCAGAGGGTCAGTCCTGAGCTCGTGCTGCACTGTCGGAGGTTCAGTACTGAGGGAGTGCTGCACTGTCAGAGGGTCAGTGCTCAGGGAATGCTGCACTGTCAGAGCGCCAGTACTGAGGGAGCGCTGCACTGTCAGAGGGTCAGTGCTGAGGGAGTGCTGCACTGTCAGAGGGTCAGTACTGAGGGAGTGCTGCACTGTCAGAGTTTCAGTACTGAGGGAGCGCTGCGCTGTCAGAGGGTCCGTACTGAGGGCGCGCTGCACTGTCAGAGGTTCAGTACTGAGGGAGCGCTGCACTGTCAGAGGGTCAGTGCTGAGGGAGTGCTGCACTGTCAGAGGGTCCGTACTGAGGGAGCGCTGCACTGTCAGAGGTTCAGTACTGAGGGAGTGCTGCACTGTCAGAGGGTCCGTACTGAGGGAATGCTGCACTGTCAGAGGGTCAGTACTGAGGGAGCGCTGCACTGTCAGAGGGTCAGTACTGAGGGAGTGCTGCACTGTCAGAGGGTCAGTACTGAGGGAATGCTGCACTGTCAGAGGGTCAGTACTGAGGGAGTGCCGCACTGTCAGACGGTCAGTACTGAGAGAGAGTGCTGCACTGTCAGAGGGTCAGTACTCAGGGAGTGCTGCACTGTCAGACGGTCAGTACTGAGAGAGTGCTGCACTGTCAGATGTTCAGTACTGAGAGAGTGCTGCACTGTCAGATGTTCAGTACTGAGAGAGTGCTGCACTGTCAGATGTTCAGTACTGAGAGAATGCTGCACTGTCAGATTCATTCCAATGGAAAGTTTCTGGGCAGATTTATTCCGTGCTCTAACTGCCGAAGCAAAATTTGATGGCAATTTTAAGAGAAAGCTTTAGGAGGTATCTAACCCTGCGCTGCACTCCGACTGTTCTGGCCCTCTGACAGTGCAGCGCTCCCTCAGTCCTGACCCTTGGACAGCACAGCACTCCCTCAGTCCAGACCCTCCAACAGTGCAGCACTCCCTCAAGACTGACCCTCTGACAGTGCAGCACTCCCTCAGTACTGACGCTCCGACAGTGCAGCACTCCCACAGTACTGACCGTCTGACAGTGCAGCACTCCCTCAATACTGACCCTCTAACAATACAGCACTCATTCAGGACAGATCCTTCGACAGGGCAGGACTCCCTCAGTACTGACCCTCTGACAGTGCAGCGCTCTCTCAGTACTGACCCTCTGACAGTGCAGCACTCCCTCAGTACTGACCCTCTGACAGTGCAGCACTCCCACAGTACAGACCCTCCAACAGTGCAGCACTCCCTCAAGACTGACCCTTTGACAGTGCAGCACTCCCTCAGTACTGAGGCTTCGACAGTGCAGCACTCCCTCAGTACTGACCCTCTGACAGTGCAGCGATCCCTCAGTCCTGACCCTTGGACAGCACAGCACTCCCTCAGTCCAGACCCTCCAACAGTGCAGCACTCCCTCAAGACTGACCCTCTGACAGTGCAGCACTCCCTCAGTACTGACGCTCCGACAGTGCAGCACTCCCACAGTACTGACCGTCTGACAGTGCAGCACTCCCTCAATACTGACCCTCTAACAATACAGCACTCATTCAGGACAGATCCTTCGACAGGGCAGGACTCCCTCAGTACTGACCCTCTGACAGTGCAGCGCTCTCTCAGTACTGACCCTCTGACAGTGCAGCACTCCCTCAGTACTGACCCTCTGACAGTGCAGCACTCCCACAGTACAGACCCTCCAACAGTGCAGCACTCCCTCAAGACTGACCCTTTGACAGTGCAGCACTCCCTCAGTACTGAGGCTTCGACAGTGCAGCACTCCCTCAGTACTGACCCTCTGACAGTGCAGCGATCCCTCAGTACTGACCCTCTGACAGTGCAGCGCCCCCTCAGTACTGACCCTCTGACAGTGCAGCGCTCCCTCAGTACTGAACCTCTGACAGTGCAGCGCTCCCTCAGTACTGACCCTCTGACAGTGCAGCGCTCCCTCAGTACTGACCCTCTGACAGTGCAGCACTCCCTCAGTACAGACCCTCTGACAGTGTGGCACTCCCTCAGTACTGACCCTCTGACAGTGCAGCGCTCCCTCAGTACTGAGGCTCCGACAGTGCAGCACTCCCTCAGTACTGACCCTCTGACAGTGCAGCATTCCCACAGTACAGACCCTCCAACAGTGCAGCACTCCCTCAAGACTGACCCTCTGACAGTGCAGAACTCCCTCAGTACTGACCCTCTAACAATACAGCACTCATTCAGGACAGATCCTTCGACAGGGCAGGACTCCCTCAGTACTGACCCTCTGACAGTGCAGCACTCCCTCAGTACTGAGGCTCCGACAGTGCAGCACTCCCTCAGTACTGACCGTCTGACAGTGCAGCGCTCCCTCAGTACTGACCCTCTGACAGTGCAGCACTACTCAGTACTGACCCTCTGACAGTGCAGCACTCCCTCAGTACTGACCTTCTGACAGTGCAGCACTCCCTCAGTACTGACCCTCTGACAGTGCAGCACTCCCTCAGTACTGACCCTCCGACAGTGCAGCACTCCCTCAGTACTGACCCTCTGACAATGCAGCGCTCCCTCAGTACTGACCCTCCGACAGTGCAGCACTCCCTCAGTACTGACCCTCTGACAATGCAGCGCTCCCTCAGTACTGACCCTCTGACAGTGCAGCACTCCCTCAGTACTGACCGTCTGACAGTGCAGCACTCCCTCAGTACTGACCCTCTGACAGTGCAGCACTCCCTCAGTACTGACCCTCTGACAATGCAGCACTCCCTCAGTACTGACCCTCTGACAGCGCAGCACTCCCTCAGCACTGACCCTCTGACAGTGTAGCATTCCCTCAGTACTGACCCTCTGACAGTGCAGCACTCCCTCAGTACTGACCCTCCAACATGCAGCACTCCCACGTACTGACCCTCTGACAGTGCAGCAATCCCTCAGTACTGACCCTCTGACAGTGCAGCACTCCCTCAGTACTGACCCTCTGACAGTGCAGCACTCCCTCAGTACTGACCCTCTGACAATGCAGCACTCCCTCAGTACTGACCCTCTGCCAGTGCAGCACTCCCTCAGTATTGACTCTCTGACAGTGCAGCACTCCCTCAGTCCTGACCCTCTGACAGTGCGGCACTCCCTCAGTACTGACGCTCTGACAGTGCAGCACTCCCTCAGTACTGACCCTCTGACAGTGCAGCGCTCCCTCAGTACTGACCCTCTGACAGTGCAGCACTCCCTGAGTACTGACCCTCTGACAGTGCAGCACTCCCTCAGTATTGACTCTCTGACAGTGCAGCACTCCCTCAGTATTGACTCTCTGACAGTGCAGCACTCCCTCAGTATTGACTCTCTGACAGTGCAGCACTCCCTCAGTACTGACGCTCTGACAGTGCAGCACTCCCTCAGTACTGACGCTCTGACAGTGCAGCACTCTCTCAGTACTGACCCTCTGACAGTGCAGCACTCCCTCAGTACTGACCCTCTGACAGTGCAGCACTCCCTCAGTATCCAACCTGATCTCCCTTGCATTTCCCCCCAGGTTGAAAATTCAAACTGCCTCCATTCGTCATTCGTGAATCCCTGCTTCACGAGATCTGCTCAGTCAGGATATCTGTAAACCCCCTTTCCTCACCCCGCTCTGTCCCTCCAACCGCCTGACACTCTCGCAGTCAGAGCCTGGAAAGAAATCTCCCTTTGTGTGGCAGAATAGGACCCGGCATTGTTCGAATCGCATGCAAATCAGCTCAGTCAGAAAACCATGCACTGCTTCAGCACTGATTTCTAAAGCTTTCCGTGAGAGGGGGAGAGGGGGAGAGGGACAGCCGATACAAAAGCATTCATTAATATGCACTTTCAGCCTTCTGAATTCTTTACTCAATCGCAGAGGGTTCGGATACGAGGGCATTCAGTCGAGCAAACATACACACGCACATTAACGAAACACTCGTTCTAAATATTAATGTCAACTTTGGAAGAATTAGATTCCTCTTCTCCAGAATACCTCTACACTGTACCCATCAAACACTCCCAGGACAGGTACAGCACGGGGTTCGATACAGAGTAAAGCTCCCTCTACACTGTCCCCATCAAACACTCCCAGGACAGGTACAGCACGGGGTTAGATACAGAGTAAATCTCCCTCTACACTGTCCCCATCAAACACTCCCAGGACAGGTACAGCACGGGGTTAGATACAGAGTAAAGCTCTCCCCTCTGCACTGTCCCCCATCAAACACTCCCAGTACAGGTACAGCACGGGGTTAGATACAGAGTAAATCTCCCTCTACACTGTCCCCATCAAACACTCCCAGTACAGGTACAGCACGGGGTTAGATACAGAGTAAATCTCCCTCTACACTGTCCCCATCAAACACTCCCAGTACAGGTACAGCACGGGGTTAGGTACAGAGTAAATCTCCCTCTACACTGTCCCCATCAAACACTCCCAGGACAGGTACAGCACGGGGTTAGATACAGAGTAAAGCTCCCTCTACACTGTCCCCATCAAACACTCCCGGGACAGGTACAGCACGGGGTTAGATACAGAGTAAATCTCCCTCTACACTGTCCCCATCAAACACTCACAGGACAGGTACAGCACGGGGTTAGATACAGAGTAAAGCTCCCTCTACACTGTCCCCATTAAACACTCCCAGGACAGGTACAGCACGGGGTTAGATACAGAGTAAAGCTCCCTCTACACTGTCCCCATCAAACACTCCCAGGACAGGTACAGCACGGGGTTAGATACAGAGTAAAGCTCCCTCTACACTGTCCCCATCAAACACTCCCGGGACAGGTACAGCACGGGGTTAGATACAGAGTAAAGCTCCCTCTACACTGTCCCCCATCAAACACTCCCAGGACAGGTACAGCACGGGGTTAGATACAGAGTAAAGCTCCCTCTACACTGTCCCCATCAAACACTCCCGGGACAGGTACAGCACGGGGTTAGATACAGAGTAAATCTCCCTCTACACTGTCCCCATCAAACACTCCCAGGACAGGTACAGCACGGGGTTAGATACAGAGTAAAGCTCCCTCTACACTGTCCCCCATCAAACACTCCCAGGACAGGTACAGCACGGAGTTAGATACAGAGTAAAGCTCCCTCTACACTGTCCCCATCAAACACTCCCAGGACAGGTACAGCACAGGGTTAGATACAGAGTAAATCTCCCTCTACACTGTCCCCATCAAACACTCCCAGGACAGGCACAGCACGGGGTTAGATACAGAGTAAATCTCCCTCTACACTGTCCCCATCAAACACTCCCAGGACAGATACAGCACGGGGTTAAATACAGAGTAAAGCTCCCTCTACACAGTCCCCATCAAACACTCCCAGGACAGATACAGCACGGGGTTAAATACAGAGTAAAGCTCCCTCTACACAGTCCCCATCAAACACTCCCAGGACAGGTAGATCCTGGGGTCAGATACAGAGTAAAGCTCCCTCTACACTGTCCCCATCAAACACTCCCAGGACAGGTACAGCACGGGGTTAGATACAGAGTAAATCTCCCTCTACACTGTCCCCATCAAACACTCCCAGGACAGGCACAGCACGGGGTTAGATACAGTGTAAATCTCCCTCTACACTGTCCCCATCAAACACTCCCAGCAGAGAGACATGTGGATTAAGAGCAGCAGTAGACCACTCAGCCCCTCATGCATGCTCCACATTCAATAAAATCTTAGCTGATCTGACAGCAATCTAAAATCTGCATCCTGCCCATCCCTGAAACCCAACACCACCCCCCACCCACCCCCACCGCCACTTACCAAGAATCTACCCGGCTCTGCCTTAAAAATATTCAAAGTTTCTGCTTCCACTGCCTTTTGAGGAAGAGAGTTCCAGAGACTCCCCACCCTCTGAGAGAAAACATTTCTCCTCATCTCCGTCTTAAATGGGTGACCCCTTATTTTTGAACAGTGACCCCTGGTTCTAGATTCTCCCACAAGAGGAAACATCCTCTCCACATCCACCCTGTCAAAACCCCTCAGGAGTTTAAAAGTTTTGATCAAGTCGCCTCTTACCCTTCTAAACTCCAATGGATACAAACTGTGGTGAACCATAGATGGTTACCACTATGGGTACTGAACCATAGATGGTTACCACTATGGGTACTTGTACATATGTTACTCTTGTTACTGTTGGGGTTAGGGTTGGGGTGTTCCACCTGTTATCATTGTTTATGTGGTACACTCCGTTAGGCTCCGCCTTCTTACAGGAGTATAAAGGTCACTGCTACTTCCTGGTAGCCCTTAGTCTGGGATAGTATTGTTAAGCAGTGTGCTCCAATCTTGTTGTGAATAAAAGCCTTTATTCCCGGGTACGTCCTAGCCTCCCGTGTGAATCAATCGCGCATCACAAACCGAACCTCTCCAACCTTTCCTCATAAGACAACCCACCTATCCTGATATTAGTTCAGTAAACCTTCTCTGAACTGCTTCCAACACATTTACATCCTTCCTTAAATAAGGAGACTAATACTGTGCACAATACTCCAGATGTGGTCTCACCAATATCCTGTACAACTGAAACATAACCTCCCTACTTTTGTATTCAATTCCCCTCGCAATAAATGATAACATTCATAGAATCCCTACAGTGCAGAAGGAGGCCATTCAGCCCATCGATTCTGCATCGATACTCTGACAGAGTATCATACCAAGTCCCTCTCTGCCACCCTATCCCTGTAATCTCACACACTTACATGGCTAATCCATCTAACCTACACATCTTGGGACATTAAGGGGCATTTTAGCATGGCCAATATAGTCAACAAAGTCAGTCACCCAAGCCAGGAATTGAACCTGTGTCCCTGGTGCGGTGAGGCAGCAGTACGAATCACTGTGCCACCATGTCATCCGTAAATTTCTATTTCCTAATTACTGGTTGTACTATATACTGACCTTTTGTAATCCATGCATTACAGAATCCAGATTTCTCTGCACTTCAGAACCCCACAATCTCTCACCATTCAGATAAACTTTCTTATTCTTCCTGCTGAAATGGACAATTTGACTTTGCGCTCATTATACTCCATTTGCCAGAGTTTTGCCAACTCACTTAGCCTATTTATATCTTTTGTAGCTTCCTTACATCCTCCTCACAAATTACTCTCCTACCTATCTTTGTCTGATCAGCAAATTTAGCAACCATACCTTCAGCCCCTTCATCCAAGTCATTTATACAAATTGTAAAATGTTGAGGCCCCAGCGCTGATCCCTGTGGTAAACCACTCATCACTTCCTGCCAACCAGAAAAAGACCCATTTCTGCCAACTCTGTTTTCTGTTAGCTAACATATCTTCTATCCATGCCAATATGCTACCCATACACCATGAGCTTTTATTTACTACAATAACCTTTAATGTGGCACCTTCTCAAATGCCTTTTAGAAATCTTCGTACACTACATCCCCTTTATCCACAGCACAGGTGACATCCTCAAAGAACTCCAATAAGTTGGTTCAACATGATTTCCCTTTCACAAAACCATGTTGACTCTGCCTGATTACTATGAAGTGCCCTGCTACAACATCTTTAGTAATAGCTTCTAACATTTTATCTGCGATAGATTTAGGCTAACTGGCCTGAAGTTTCTCAATTTCTGTCCTCCTCCCTTTTTGAATAATGGAGTTACATTTGCAATCTTCCAATCTAATGGGACCTTCCCTGAATGTAGGGAGTTTTGAATAATCAAAACCAGTGCATCAGCTGTTTCATTCGACACTTCCTGTCAGACCCGAGGATTAAGTCCATCAGGATCCGGGCTCTTGTCAGCCCCCAATTCACTTACAGCTGCGTCTGGGATGTTACTCATACCCTCTATTGGGAAGACTGATGAAAAATACCTGTTCCATTCAAAGTCCACCACTTTATTCTCCAGACTCACTTTCTATAGGGTCAATATTTCTTTTTAAAATATTTACAAAAACTCACTACCTGTTTTTATACTTCTGGCTAGCTTTCTCTCACACTCTAATTTTTCCCTCAATAATCTTTTAGTCAACCTTTAATGTTCCTTCTAGTCTGTCCAATCTTCTGGCCTGTCTTTGCAAGATAATATGCTTTATCTTTAAGTTTGATATTATCTTTAACCTTTGTAGTTAACCATAGATGGTGGATCACTCCCTTAGACTTAAACTCTTGGGAATATATCTATTCTGTGTATTAAACATAGAAACTGGAAGTAGGAGTAGGCATTCGGCCCTTTGAGCCTGCTCCACCTGCTCCACCATTCATTTTGATCATGGCTGACATCAAATTCAATCTCCTGATCCGCCCTTCCCCCCATATCCCTTGATTCCTTTCGCCCCAAGAGCTTTAGTATTCTGAAATATTCCCTTAAATGCTTGCCACTGCATCTCTAGTGACACTTTGCAAGTTCACTTTAGTCGGCTCAGCTATCATGCCCTCATAATTGCCTTTATTAAGTTTAAAAACAAAGTCTCGGGCTCACTTCTCTCTCCCTCAAACTGTTGCTTCGGGGCCCATTCACTATACCAGGTCTAGCATATCCTGCTCTCTAATGGGATCCAGAAAATGCTGTTCATAGAATCCTACAGTGCCGAAGGAGGCCATTCAGCCCACCGAGTCTGCACCGAGCACAATCCTACCCAGGCCCTATCCGCATAACCCTACTTATTTACCCTTCTAACCCCCGGACACTAGGGTCAGTTAGCAAGGCCAATCAACCTAATCCGCACATCTTTGGAGTGTGGGAGGAAACGGGAGCACGCGGAGGAAACACATGCAGACACGGGGAGAACGTGCAAACTCCCCACGGACAGTGACCCGAGGCTGGAATCAAACCTGGGTCCCTGGCGCTGTGAGGCAGCAGTGCTAACCACTGTACCACCTTGCTGCTCTCAGGAAACTAAGAAACTATCCATTCAACAAACACTTTGTCCAGTCTACCTTTGCCCATCTGACCTTTCCAGACTACATGGAAATTAAAAACTCCCAATATTATCTCCACAACATTCTGACAATCTCTAATTATTTCAAGCATTATGCCCAAACATACAGTTATAGCATGGGGTTTAATACAGAGTAAAGCTCCCTCTACACTGTCCCCATCAAACACCCCCAGGGCAGGTACAGCATGGGGTTTAATACAGAGTAAAGCTCCCTCTACACTGTCCCCATCAAACACCCCCAGGACAGGTACAGCATGGGGTTTAATACAGAGTATAATCTACCTCTACACTGTCCCCATCAAACACTCCCAGGACAGGTACAGCACAGGGTCAGATACAGAGCAAAGCTCTCTTTACAATGACCCATCAAACACTCCCAGGACAGCTACAGCACGGGGTTAGATACAGAGTAAAGCTCCCTCTACACTGTCCCCATCAAACACTCACAGGACAGGTACAGCACGGGGTTAGATACAGAGTAAAGCTCCCTCTACACTGTCCCCATCAAACACTCCCAGGACAGGTACAGCACGGGGTTAGATACAGAGTAAAGCTCCCTCTACACTGTCCCCATCAAACACTCCCAGGACAGCTACAGCACGGGGTTAGATACAGAGTAAAGCTCCCTCTACACTGTCCCCATCAAACACTCACAGGACAGGTACAGCACGGGGTTAGATACAGAGTAAAGCTCCCTCTACACTGTCCCCATCAAACACTCCCAGGACAGGTACAGCACGGGGTTAGATACAGAGTAAAGCTCCCTCTACACTGTCCACATCAAACACTTCCAAATGCACTAGCAAATACACTAGTGGTAATTTACCAAAATTTGCTGGACTCTGGGGTGATTCCCGCAGATTGGAAAACAGCAAATGTGACGCCACTGTTTAAAAAAGGAGGGAGACAAAAGGCGGGTAACTATAGGCCGGTTAGCTTAACTTCTGTAGTAGGGAAATTGCTTGAATCTATCATCAAGGAAGAAATAGCGAGACATCTGGATATAAATTGTCCCATTGGTAAGACGCAGCATGGGTTCATGAAGGGAAGGTCATGTTTGACTGATTTGGTGCAATTCTTTGAGAACATTACATGTGCAGTGGACAATGGGGAACCTGTGGATGTGGTGTATCTGGATTTCCAGAAGGCATTTGACAAGGTGCCGCACCAAAGACTGCTACATAAGATAAAGGTGCACGGTGTTACGGGTAATGTATTAACATGGATAGAGGATTGGTTAACTAACAGAAAGCAAAGAGTGGGGGTAAATGGGTGTTTTTCTGGTTGGCGATCAGTGACTAGTGGTGTGCCTCAGGGATCAGTGTTGGGACCGCAATTGTTTACGATTTGCATAGATGATTTGGAGTTGGGGACCAAGTGTAGTGTGTCAAAATTTGCAGATAACACTAAGATGGGTGGCAGAGCAAAGTGTGCAGAGGACACAAAGTCTGCAAAGGGATATAGATAATCTAAGTGAGTGGGTGAGGGTCTGGCAGATGGAGTACAATGTTGGTAAATGTGAGGTCATCCATTTTGGTAGGAATAACAGCAAAATGGACTATTATTTCAAGGAACAAATACTGGGTGTCCTTGATAGGTATGTCCCTGTCAAGCAGGGAGGAAATGGCCGAGTGAGGGAACCATGGTTCACGAAAGAGGTGGAATGTCTTGTGAAAAGGAAGAGGGAATCTTATGTAGGGATGAGGAAACAAGGTTCAGATGGCTCGATTGAGGGTTACAAGTTAGCAAGGAATGAGCTGAAAAAGGGGCTTAGGAGAGCTAGGAGGGGACATGAGAAGTCCTTGGCAGGTCGGATCAAGGAAAACCCCAAGGCTTTTTACTCTTATGTGAGGAATAAAAGAATGACCAGGGTGAGGTTAGGGCCGGTCAAGGACAGTAGTGGGAACTTGTGTATGGAGTCAGTAGAGATAGGCGAGGTAATGAATGAATACTTTTCTTCAGTGTTCACCAAGGAGAGGGGCCATGTTTTTGAGGAAGAGAAGGTGTTACAGGCTAATAGGCTGGAGGAAATAGATGTTCGGAGGGAGGATGTCCTGGCAGTTTTGAATAAACTGAAGGTCGATAAGTCCCCTGGGCCTGAGGAAATGTATCCTAGGATTCTTTGGGAGGCAAGGGATGAGATAGCAGAGCCTTTTGCTTTGATCTTTGGGTCCGTGCTGTCCACGGGGATGGTGCCAGAGGACTGGAGAATGGCGAATGTTGTTCCTCTGTTTAAGAAAGGGAATAGAAATGACCCTGGTAATTATAGACCGGTTAGTCTTACTTCGGTGGTTGGTAAATTGATGGAAAAGGTCCTTAGGGATGGGATTTACGACCATTTAGAAAGATGTGGATTAATCCGGGATAGTCAGCACGGATTCATGAAGGGCAAGTCGTGCCTCACAAATTTGATAGAATTTTTTGAGGAGGTAACTAAATGTGTTGATGAAGGTAGGGCAGTTGATGACATATACATGGATTTTAGTAAGGCGTTTGATAAGGTCCCCCATGGTCGGCTTATGATGAAAGTAAGGAGGTGTGGGATAGAGGGAAAGTTGGCCGATTGGATAGGTAACTGGCTGTCTGATCAAAGACAGAGGGTGGTGGTGGATGGAAAATGTTCGGATTGGAGGCAGGTTGCTAGCGGAGTGCCACAGGGATCAGTGCTTGGTCCTCTGCTCTTTGTGATTTTTATTAATGACTTAGAGGAGGGGGCTGAAGGGTGGATCAGTAAATTTGCTGATGACACCAAGATTGGTGGAGTAGTGGATGAGGTGGAGGGCTGTTGTAGGCTGCAAAGAGACATAGATAGGTTGCAAAGCTGGGCTGAAAAATGGCAAATGGAGTTTAACCCTGATAAATGTGAGGTGATTCATTTTGGTAGGACTAATTTAAATGTGGATTACAGGGTCAAAGGTAGGGTTCTGAAGACTGTGGAGGAACAGAGAGATCTTGGGGTCCATATCCACAGATCTCTGAAGGTTGCCACTCAAGTGGATAGAGCTGTGAAGAAGGCCTATAGTGTGTTAGCTTTTATTAACAGGGGGTTGGAGTTTAAGAGCCGTGGGGTTATGCTGCAACTGTACAGGACCTTGGTGAGACCACACTTGGAATATTGTGTGCAGTTCTGGTCACCTCACTATAAGAAGGATGTGGAAGCGCTGGAAAGAGTGCAGAGGAGATTTACCAGGATGCTGCCTGGTTTGGAGGGTAGGTCTTATGAGGAAAGGTTGAGGGAGCTGGGGCTATTCTCTCTGGAGCGGAGGAGGTTGAGGGGAGACTTAATAGAGGTTTATAAAATGATGAAGGGGATAGATAGAGTGAATGTTCAAAGACTATTTCCTCGGGTGGATGGAGCTATTACAAGGGGGCGTAACTATAGGGTTCGTGGTAGGAGATATAGGAAGGATATCAGAGGTAGGTCCTTTACGCAGAGAGTGGTTGGGGTGTGGAATGGACTGCCTGCAGTGATAGTGGAGTCAGACACTTTAGGAACATTTAAGCGGTTATTGGATAGGCACATGGAGCACACCAGGATGATAGGGAGTGGTATAGCTTGATCTTGGTTTCAGATAAAGCTCGGCACAACATCGTGGGCCGAAGGGCCTGTTCTGTGCTGTACTGTTCTATGTTCTATGTTCTCTATTTAAATGGTAAAAAATTGCAGCATGCTGCTGAGCAGAAGGACCTGGGTGTCCTTGTGCAGGAATCTCAAGGAGTTGGTTTGCAGGTGGAGCAGGTAATTAAGAAGGCAAATGGAATTTTGTCCTTCATTGCTAGAAGTCATAGAAACCCTACAGTGCAGAAGGAGGCCATTCGGCCCATCGAGTCTGCACCAACCACAATCCCACCCAGGCCCTACCCCCACATATTTACCCACTAATCCCTCCAACCTACACTCTAAGGGGCAATTTTTAACCTGGCCAATCAACCTAACCCGCACATCTTTGGACTGTGGGAGGAAACCGGAGCACCCGGAGGAAACCCACGCAGACACGAGGAGAATGTGCAAACTCCACACAGACAGTGACCCGAGCCAGGAATCGAACCTGGGACCCTGGAGCTGTGAAGCAGCAGTGCTAACCACTGTGCTACCGTGCCGCCCGCAGGCACGGTAGAGGGATGGAGTTTAAAAACAGCGAGGTTATGTTGCAGCTGTATAAAGTGCTGGTGAGGCCCCACCTGGAGTACTGTGTACAGTTTTGGTCTCCTTACTTGAGAAAGGATATACTGGCACTGGAGGGGGTGCAGAGGAGATTCACTAGGTTGATTCCGGAGTTGAGAGGGTTGGCTTATGAGGAGAGACTGAGTAGACTGGGGCTATACTCATTGGTATTCAGAAGAATGAGGGGAGATCTTATAGAAACAGATTAGATTATGAAGGGAATAGATAAGATAGAAGCAGGGAAGTTGTTTCCACTGGCGGGTGAAACTAGAACTAGGGGGCATAGTCTCAAAATAAGGGGAAGCAGATTTAGGACTGAGTTGAGGAGGAACTTCTCAAAGGAGTTGTGAATCTGTGGAATTCCCTGCCCAGTGAAGCAGTTGAGGTTACCTCATTGAATGTTTTTAAGGCAAGGATAGATAAATCTTTAAACAGTAAAGGAATTAAGGGTTATGGTGAGCAGGCAGGTAAGTGGAGCTGAGTCCACAAAAAGATCAGCCATGATATTATTGAATGGCGGGGCAGGCTCGAGGTGCCAGATGGCCTACTCCTGCTCCTAGTTCTTATGTTCTTCCAGGACAGGTACAGCACTGGGTTAGATACAGAGTAAAGCTCCCTCTACACTGTCCCCATCAAACACTCCCAGGACAGATACAGCACTGGGTTAGATACAGAGTAAAGCTCCCTCTGCACTGTCCCCATCAAACACTCCCAGGACAGGTACAGCACGGGGTTAGATACAGAGTAAAGCTCCCTCTACACTGTCCCTATCAAACACTGTAAGAAGTCTAACAACAACAGGTTAAAGTCCAACAGGTTTATTTGATAGCAAAAGCCACTAGCTTTCGAAACAGGCTGTCCCTTCATTGGACGAAGGGACAGCCTGTTCCGAAAGCTAGTGGTTTTTGCTACCAAATAAACCTGTTGGACTTTAACCTGGTGTTGTTAGACTTCTTACTGTGTTTACCCCAGTCCAACACCGGCATCTCCACATCATGCCCATCAAACACTCCCAGGACAGGTACAGCACGGGGTTAGATACAGAGTAAATCTCCCTCTACACTGTCCCCATCAAACACTCCCAGGACAGGTACAGCACGGGGTTAGATACAGAGTAAAGCTCCTCCACACTGTCCCCATCAAACACTCCCAGGACAGGTACAGCACGCGGTTAGATACAGAGTAAAGCTCCCTCTACACTGTCCCCATCAAACACTCCCAGGACAGGTACAGCACGGGGTTAGATACAGAGTAAATCTCCCTCTACACTGTCCCCATCAAACACTCCCAGGACAGGTACAGCACGGGGTTAGATACAGAGTAAATCTCCCTCTACACTGTCCCCATCAAACACTCCCAGGACAGGTACAGCTTCACCCACAGGTAAAGATGGAAAAGTAAAGTTCATGTCAGACATGAAGAACTCAATACTGCCGGAATCCGAGAGTAAGTGGATGAGCTGAAATGAAAAGGGAAGTTAGCGAAGCAAAAGGGCTTTTCTGAAACAAATAATGGGAGGCAAAAATCAAGGTGAAGACAAAGAAATATAACTGAATAAAGAGTGGGGCCTAAAAAGGACAAAAATGTAATCTGTGCGTGGAGGCAGAGGACATGGGTATGGTTTTTAATCAATATTTGTGCATCTGTCTTCACGAAGTGGGGGGGGGAAACAATGCAGACATTATACTTCAGGAGGAGTTTGACATACTGGATGAAATTAATATGGGGAGAAAGTGTTATTAAGGGGATTAGCATCCTTGAAGGTGGGTAAATTACTAGTGCCGGGTGAAATGTACCCCAGGCTGTTAAGAGGAACCTGGGAGATCGTTGTGGAGGGTCTGACTATCGGTTTGCAATCCCCACTGGACACAGGTGAGTTCCCCGAGGACTGGGCGTCAGCTAATGCTGCAGCTGTGTTTCAAAAGGGGAGCAAGTGAGAGACCAAATAACTATGGATCAATCAGCCTTATCCTCAGCCATTGAAATCAATTCTCAGATAGGATAAATGTTCACTTAGAAAGGACCAGAATGACCAAGGGCAGCCAGCACGCATTGCCAAGGGTAGCCCATGTCTGTCTAATTTGATTGATTTTTTTTCAGGAAGTGAGGATTGATGAGGGTAGTGCAGTTGATGTGATCTACATGGGCTTTTATAGAATCCATAGAAGGAGGCCATTCAGCCCATCGAGTCTGTACCGACCACAATCCCACCAAGGCTCTATTCCTATAACCCCACTTATTTACCCTGCTAATCCCCTTGACACTAGGAGCAATTTAGCATGGCCAATCAACCTAACCCTGCACATCTTTGGACTGTGGGAGGAAACCCATGCAGACATGAGGAGAATGTGCAAACTCTGGACAGACAGTGACCGAGGCCGGAATTGAACCCGGGTCCCTGGCGCTGTGAGACAGCAGTGCTAATCACGTGCCAGCATGCTTGGCTTTTGCCAAGTTTCCACAAGGCAGACTGGTTAAGGAAATGGAAGTTCATGGGATCAGGGGAATGTAGCAAGCTGGGTGCAGAATTGGCTCAGTGGCAGGAAAGAAAGGATTTTTCCAATGGGATTTTTGTGCTATATTTGCGATGGCACAATAGTGATATTATTGCTGGGGGGAATGACCTAGAGTGAAGGGCAAGGCTGGTAGAAGTAGGGAACTCTGGATGACTTGGGATATTGAGGCCCTGGTCAAAAAGAAGGCAGCTGGGATCAAGTGGATCCCTTGAAGAGTACAGAGGGTGTAGGAGTAGAGTTAAGAGAGAAATCAGGAGGGCAAAAAGGGGACATGAGATTGTTTTGGCAGATAAGGCAAAGGAGAATCCAAAGAGCTTCTACAATTACATAAAGGGCAAAAGAGTAACTAAGGAGAAAGTAGGGCCTCTTAAAGATCAACAAGGTCATCTATATTATCTATGGGTAAGAACCTAGATGAATAAATCTCATCAGTATTTACTGTTGAGAAAGGCATGGATGTTAGGGAACTTGGGGAAATAAATAGTGATGTCTTCAGGAGTGTACATATAACAGAGAAGGAGGTGCTGGAAATCTTAAAGCGCATCAAGGTAGATAAATCCCCGGGACCTGAAGAAGTGTATCCCAGGACGTTGTGGGAAGCTAGGGAGGAAATTACGGGTCTCCTAGCAGAGGTATTTGAGTCATCGACAGCCACAGGTGAGGTACCTGAAGATTGGAGAGTGGCAAATGTTGTGTCTTTTCTTAAGAAGGGCTGCAGGGAAAAGCCTGGGAACGACAGGCTGGTCAGCCTAATGTCTGTAGTGGGTAAGTTGTTAGAAGGTACTCTGAGAAACAGGATCGACAGGCATTTAGAAAGGCAAAGACTGATTAGGGACAGTCAGCATGGCTTTGTGAGTGGAAATTTGAAAATCTCACGAATTTGATTGAGTTTTTTGAAAGGGTAACTAAGAAGGTAGATGAGGGCAGTGCAGTCGACATTGTCTACATGGACTTTTGCAAGGCCTTTGACAAGGTACCGCACGGTAGATTGTTGCATAAGGTTAAATCTCACAAGATTCAGGGTGAGGTAGCCAATTGGATACAAAATTAACTTGATGACAGAAGACAGAGATGGTTGCAGAGGGTTGTTTTTCAAACTAGAGGCCTGTGA
The DNA here is from genome assembly GCF_964213995.1 of Mustelus asterias. NCBI lineage: Eukaryota > Metazoa > Chordata > Chondrichthyes > Carcharhiniformes > Triakidae > Mustelus > Mustelus asterias. The sequence goes on along the minus strand of NW_027590290.1, from coordinate 56,686 downwards.
CCAGCGGTGTGCCTCAGGGATCAGTGCTGGGTCCACTGTTATTTGTCATTTATATTAATGATTTGGATGAGAATTTAGGAGGCATGGTTAGTAAGTTTGTAGATGACACAAAGATTGGTGGCATAGTGGACAGTGAAGAAGGTTATCTAGGATTGCAATGAGATCTTTGGGCCAGTGGACTGAAGAATGGCAGATGGAGTTTAATTTAGATAAATGCGGGGGTGATGCATTTTGGTAGATTTAACCAGGGCAGGACTTACTCAGTTGGGGAGAGTTATAGAACAAAAAGATTGAGGGATACAGGTTCATAGCTCCTTGAAAATAGAGTCACAGGTGGACAGGGTGGTGAAGAAGGCATTCGGCATGCTTGGTTTCATTGGTCAGAACATTGAATACAGGAGTTGTGACGTCTTGTTGAAGTTGTACAAGACATTAGTATGGCCACACTTGGAATACTGTGTTCAGTTCTGGTCACCCTATTATAGCAAGGATATTATTAAACTAGAAAGAGTGCAGAAAGGATTTACCAGGATGGTTTGAGTTATAAGAGGAGGCAGGACAGAGTGGGACTTTTTTCCCTAGAGTGTAGGAGGCTTAAGATTTTATAGAGGTCTTTAAAATAATGAGGGGCATAGATAAGGTAGATAGTCAACATCTTTTCACAACGATAGGGAGTCCAAAATTAGAGGGCATAGGTTTAAGGTGAGAGGGGAAAGATACAAAAGGGTCCAGAGGGGCAATTTTTTCACACAGAGGATGGTGATTGTCTGGAACAAGCTGCCAGAGATAGTAGTAGAGGCGGGTACAATTTTGTCTTTTAAAAAGCATTTAGACAGTTACATAGGTAAGTTTGGTACAGAGGGATATGGGCCAAATGCGAGCAATTAGGAATGGCAAGGTGGTAAAAACTGGGAGGCATCTACAAGTTGGGCCGTAGGGCCTGTTTCCATGTTGTAAACCTCCATGATTCTATGACCGGGAGGTTTGCCATGTGGTTGATAGCGAGGAGAATTGCAGTCAATTGCAGTAAGATATCAAAGGTGGGTACATAGGAACATAGGAATTAGGAGCGAGAGTAGGTAATTCAGCCCTTCAAGCCCGCTCCACCATTCTATATAGAACTATAGAACCATAGAAAATTACAGCTCAGAAACAGGCCTTTTGGCCCTTCTTGTCTGTGCCGAACCATTTTATGCCTAGTCCCACTGACCTGCACTTGGACCATATCCCTCCACACCCCTCTCATCCATGAACCCGTCCAAGTTTTTCTTAAATGTTACCACTTTATCCAGCAGCTCGTTCCACACTCCCACCACTCTCTGCATGAAGAAGCCCCCCCTAATATTCCCTTTAAACTTTTCTCCTTTCACCCTTAACCCATGCCCTCTGGTTTTTTTCTCCCCTAGCCTCAGCGGAAAAAGCCTGCTTGCATTCACTCTATCTATACCCAGCAAAATCTTATACACCTCTATCAAATCTCCCCTCAATCTTCTACGCTCCAGGGAATAAAGTCCCAGCCTATTCAATCTCTCTCTGTAACTCAGCTTCTCAAGTCCCGGCAACATCCTTGTGAACCTTCTCTGCACTCTTTCAATCTTATTTACATCCTTCCTGTAACTAGGTGACCAAAACTGTACACAATACTCCAAATTCGGCCTCACCAATGCCTTATATAACCTTACCATAACACTCCAACCTTTATACTCGATACTCCGATTTATAAAGGCCAATGTACCAAAGGCACTCTTTATGACCCTATCCACCTGTGACGTCACTTTTAGGGAATTCTGTACCTGTATTCCCAGATCCCTCTGTTCAACTGCACTCTTCAGAGTCCTACCATTTACCCTGTACGTTCTTCTTTGGTTTGTCCTTCCAAAGTGCAATATCTCACACTTGTCTGCGTTAAATTCCATTTGCCATTTTTCAGCCCATTTTTCTAGTTGGTCCAAATCCCTCTGCAAGCTTTGAAAACCTTCCTCACTGTCCACTACACCTCCAATCTTTGTATCATCAGCAAACTTGCTGATCCAATTTACCACATTATCATCCAGATCATTGATATAGATGACAAACAACAATGGACCCAACACCGATCCCTGCGGCACACCACTAGTCACAGGCCTCCACTCAGAGAAGCAATCCTCCACAACCACTCTCTGGCTTCTTCCACTGAGCCAGTGTCTTATCCAATTTACTACCTCCCCATGTATACCCAGCGACTGAACCTTCCTAACTAACCTCCCATGAGGGACCTTGTCAAAGGCCTTGCTGAAATCCAGGTAGACAACATCCACCGCCTTCCCTTCATGACTGATCTCTATCTCATCCTAACTCCACTTCCCTGCCTTTTCCCATAGCTCTTTATCCTGCTTTTGATCAAATATTTATCTATCTCTTTCTTAAATCCATTGATTGATTCTGTATCCACTGCACTCTGGGGCAATGGGTTCCATAGATTCACAACCCTCTGTGAGAAGTAGCTGCTCCTTATTTCTGTCTTGAACCTGCCCCCGCTTACTCTACAACTGTGACCTCTTGTCCGAGACTGTTCTAGAAAGGGGAGCATTTGGTTAGCATTTAAATTATCAATCCTGTTGAGTATTTTATATACCTCAAACAAATCCCCCTCATTCTTCTGTACTCCAGCGAGTACAAACACAAGCTACTCAACTGTTCCTCATGTGACAGCCCCTTCAAATCTGGGTCTATCTAGTGAACTTTTTCTGAACTATCTCCAGTGCCACCACATCCTTCCTCAAAGGAGGTGACCAAAACTGAACACAATACTCCAAGTGAGGTCTCACCAATGCCTTATACAATTGTAACAACACTTCTCTACTTTTATACTCTGGACCCTTTGCAATAAATGCCAAAGTTCGATTTGCTTTCCTTATAACACTGCGTACCCACTTTCGGAGTCTCATGCACAAAGACACTCAGATCCCTCTGCATAGACGCCTTTTGAATCTGTTTCTCATTTAAATCGTAATTTGCCCTTTTATTTTTCTGACCAAAATGAGTAACCTCGCACTTATCCACATTAAACCCGATCTACCAAATTCTGACCCATTCTCCTGGCCTGTCAATATCCATTTGTAAACTTTTTACCTCCTCATCACAGCCTGCTTCCCCACCTATTTTTGTGTTGTCAGTAGATTTTGCTATGTTGCACTCTGTCCCTGCTTGTAGATCATTGATATAGATTGTAAGTCGTTGTGGTCCAAGAACTGAACCCTGTGGGACCCCACTACTTACAGATCGCCAACTGGAGAAGGACCCATTTATCCCAACCCTCTGCTTTCTTTCAGTCAGCAAATCCTCAATCCAAGCCAGTACTCTACCCCAAACCCCTTGGGATCTAACCTTCTGGATCAGTCTCTTGTGTGGCATCTTTTCAAATGCCTTCTGGAAGTAGAGATAGATCACATCCACAGGATCCCCATTATCTACCTTGCTGGTTACATCCTCAAAGAACTCTAGCAGGTTTGTCAAACAAGACTTGCCCTTCACAAACCGTGCTGACATTGGTGAATTATGCTTTGCTTTCCCAGGTGCTCAGTCACCTCCTCCGCAATGATTGACAGCAGCAACTTTCCCACCACAGGGGTCAAGCTGACTAGTACAGAGTTTCACACTTCATGCCTCTCACCTTTCTTGAATAAGGGCATCACATTAGCATGTTTCCAGTCTACCAGTACATTTCTGGAATCCAGGGAATTTTGGAATATCATAACTAATTTGTCCACCATCTCTGCTGTCACCTCCTTTAGCACGCTGGGGTGTAGGCCATCAGGTCCCGGGGACTTACCTACTTTTAAACTCTTCCGTTTACTGAGCACCTTCTCCCTGATGGTGCATTTGGGGAGGCCAAACAAGACAAAGGAAATATACAACAAATGGGAGGATACTGAGAGGTGGAGAGGAAGTGAGCGACCTTGTGGTGTCTGTCCAAAGATCTTGAAGGCAGCAGGACAGGTAGATAAGGTGGTTAAGAAGGTGTATGAATGTAAGAGTAGGGAGGTTTTGTTGGAGCTGTATAAAACATTCGTTGGGCTGCAACTTGAGTACTGTGTGCAGTGCGAGTCACCTCATTACAGAAAGGATGTAATTGCATTAGAGGGGGTACAGAGGAAATTTATGAGGATGCTGCCACCCAGGGCTGGAAACTTGCAGCTCTGAAGAAAGATTGGATAGGCTGGGTTTTGCTCCTTGGTACAGTGGTGGCTGAGGGGAGATTTGTTTGACGTACAAGATTGTGAAAGTCGGGAGAGAGTGGATGTAATGGACCTGTTCACCTCAGCATAGAGGGAAGTACTGAAAGAAGGATGGGGTAGCGGAGGTGGGTGGGTGGAAGAGACATGAAGAGATTAGTTGAGAGATTAACAGTGGATGAGGCAAGGATTTTTCACCCAGATGTTTGTCGGGGTAGTAGAGGCAGAAACCATCAATTCATTTAAAAGCTGTCCGGTCGGAATCTCAGGTGTTGCAGTCTGCAGAGCTATGGACCAAGTGTTGGAACGAGGGATTAGGCTCGGGGAATGACTCATTTTTCAACCGGGATAGACACACGGGACGAGTGGTTTCTTTTCATCATGTAAACTCCCAATGATTCTACACTGTCCTCATCAAACACTCCCAGCACAGGTACAGAACAGGGTTAGGTACAGCGTAAATCTCCCTCTACACTGTCCTCATCAAACACTCCCAGCACAGGTACAGAACAGGGTTAGGTACAGCGTAAATCTCCCTCTACACTGTCCTCATCAAACACTCCCAGCACAGGTACTGAACAGGGTTAGGTACAGAGTAAAGCTCCCTCTACACTATCCTCATCAAACACTCCCAGCACAGGTACTGAACAGGGTTAGGTACAGAGTAAAGCTCCCTCTACACTGTCCTCATCAAACACTCCCAGCACAGGTACTGAACAGGGTTAGGTACAGCGTAAAACAAAGTACGTTGAGATGGGGAGAGGTGGGTGAGAGGGTTAATCCCCCTCTGATAGGGGAAGTGACTGAGTGATATAGATCTGTATTAAAGATTTCAGAACATTAATTCATTTCGCTCTTTGAGTGCAATACACGAATATAATCTCTCACTGCTTTGAATGAGAGACCGTTTCTAAGTGAAGCATAGATTAGTCCGAGATTAAATTCTCTAAGTGCTGTTTCACATAACCTTGGCTTGGCACCAATGCTGTACAGATTATACAGCTCACTAACCACTAAACATGTTTTCCCAGAGTGAAACTTAAGTAAAGCTCCCTCTACACTGTCCCCAACAACAGGTACATCATGGGGTTAGATACAGCGTAAAGCTCCCTCTACACTGTCCCCATCAAACACTCCCACAACAGGTACAGCATGGGGTTAGATACAGAGTAAAGCTCCCTCTACACTGTCCCCATCAAACAGTCCCAGGACAGCACCGCGTCAGTAGTGAGAATTCAGGTATTTTTGTCATTTGAAATCCGTGGAGTGTTTGATGAGGACAGTGCAGAGGGCGCTTTACTCTGTATCTAACCCCGTGCTGTACCTGTTCTGGGAGTGTTTGATGGGGACAGTGTAGAGGGAGATTTACTCTGTATCTAACCCCGTGCGGTACCTGTTCTGGGAGTGTTTGATGGGGACAGTGTGGAGGGAGGTTTACTCTGTATCTAACCCGGTGTTGTACCTGTCCTGGGAGTGTTTGATGGGGACAGTGTAGGGGGAGCTTTACTCTGTATCTAACCCCGTGCTGTACCTGTCCTGGGAGTGTTTGATGGGGACAGTGTAGAGGGAGCTTTACTCTGTATCTAACCCCGTGCTGTACCTGTCCTGGGAGTGTTTGATGGGGACAGTGTAGAGGAAGCTTTACTCTGTATCTAACCCCGTGCTGTACCTGTCCTGGGAGTGTTTGATGGGGACAGTGGAGAGGAAGCTTTACTCTGTATCTAACCCCGTGCTGTACCTGTCCTGGGAGTGTCTGATGGGGACATGGATTATTATTGCTGAGAGTTGTCAATGGGGCTCGGAGGGACCTTGGAACGTAGGTTTGGATGAAGACTTCGGTCTCAGGATCTCTTAGCAACAGGACAGAGGAAACGGCTGTTGACTGATTCGCTGTTTGTCTCCGGAGATTACAAATGTTAATCGTCAGGAATTGGAGGCAATGAGATACAGATCAAGAGAACAGTAGTCCCACTCTCCAGCTCCGACTCTCCATAAACAGCTCTCTTATTGTCCAAGCTGGGCTGGGAGAACAGATTCAGCGTGAAAACCGATCCCCGGCTAACCACTCAGGATAGTGAATGGGACATTGTCAGAAAGCCCACAACCCTCAAATCCTCCCACTCCATTCAGAAAGTGAAGAGGAGTCCCATAGATTGGGGTCTCACTGTGTCCCCCTTGCCTTCTCTTCTTTCTGCCTCTCAGCCCCTCGCACCCCTTCCCCCATCTCTCCCCTCCCTCTCATTCTCTCCTCCCCTCGCTCTCTCCCTCTTCTCTCGCTCTCCCCCCTCTCGCTCTCTCCTTCCCTCTCGCTCTCCCCCCTCTTTCACTTTCTCTCCTGCTGCCCTATTTCTGTTCGCTGTTAGTTTGTAAATCAGAGGAAATGATCTGTCAAAAGGGAGACATGTTTGGGTTTTCTGTCGAGAGTTGTGAATGGGGGTGAGAAGCCAGTGATTAATCTTGGTCACTCTCTGTCCGGCTCATTCACAATGTTTTGAGTGTTTGAATGCAGCGCGACTTGAAGCATTCTTTGAAATTCCCAGTGAATGGACATTTAATTCCAATCTCCTCCCAAACACCATGGAGAGTAGAGAGAGAGAGACAAAAACAGAGAGAGTGCGAAAAGACAGAGAGCAAAGAGACAGAGAGAGAGAGAGAGAGCACAGAGAGAGAGAGAGAGAGCAAAAAGAGAGAGAGAGCAAAGAGAGAGAGAGAGACAAAATCAGAGAGAGAGAGAGACAGCAAAAAGGGAGAGAGAGAGACAACAACAGGGAGAGTGCGAAAAGAGAGACAGCAAAAAGAAAGAGAATGCAACAAAAGAGAGACAAAAACAAAGAAAGAACAGAAAGAGCAAAAAGAGGGAGAGAGAAAAAGAGGGAGAGACAAAGCAAAAAGAGAGAGAGAGAGAGTGAGAACAGAGAGAGAGCAAAAACAGAGAGAGAGCAAATCCAGAGCGAGAGAGAGCGAAAACAGAGAGCGAGAGCGAAAACAGGGAGAGAGTGAAAACAGAGACAGCCGAAACAGAGAGAGAGCGAAAACAGAGAGAGTGAAAGGAGAGAGTGAAAACAGAGAGGGAGAGAGCGAAAACAGAGAGGGAGAAAACAGAGAGAGAGAGAAAACAGAGAGAGAGTGAAAACAGAGAGAGTGAAAACAGAGAGTGAGAGAGCGAAAACAGAGAGGGAGAAAACAGAGAGTGAGAAAACAGAGAGAGCGAAATCAGAGAGAGAGCGAAAACAGAGAGGGAGAGAGCGAAAACAGAGAGGGAGAAAAAAGAGAGAGCGAAATCAGAGAGAGAGCGAAAACAGAGAGAGAGCGAAAACAGGGAGAGAGCAAAAACAGAGGGAGAGCGAAAACAGGGAGAGAGAGCAAAAACAGAGAGAGAGCAAAAACAGGGAGAGAGCAAAAACAGGGAGTGAGCAAAAACAGGGAGAGAGCAAAAACAGGGAGAGAGCAAAAACAGGGAGAGAGCAAAAACAGGGAGAGAGCAAAAACATGGAGAGAGCAAAAACAGGGAGAGAGCAAAAACAGGGAGAGAGCTAAAACAGAGAGAGAGTGAAAACAGAGAGAGAGTGAAAACAGAGAGCGAAAACGGAGAGCGAAAACAGAGAGAGAGAGAAAACAGAGAGAGAGAGAGAAAACAGAGAGAGAGAGAAAACAGAGAGAGAGAGAAAACAGAGAGAGAGAGAGAAAACAGAGAGAGAGAGAAAACAGAGAGAGAAAACAGAGAGAGAGAGAAAACAGAGAGAGAGCGAAAACAGACAGAGAGAGAAAATGGACAGAGAGCAAAAAACAGAGACAGAGCAAAAACAGAGGGAGAAAACAGAGAGAGAAAACAGAGAGAGAGCGAAAACAGAGAGAGAGAGAAAACAGAGAGAGAGAGAAAACAGAGAGAGAGAGAAAACAGAGCGAGCAAAAACAGAGAGAGAGCGAAAACAGAGAGAGAGCGAAAACAGAGAGAGAGCGAAAACAGAGAGGGCGAAAACAGAGAGAGAGCGAAAACAGAGAGAGAGCGAAAACAGAGAGAGAGAGAAAACAGAGAGAGAGAAAACAGAGAGAGAGAGAAAACAGAGAGAGTGCAAAAACAGAGAGAGAGAAAACAGAGAGAGCGAAAACAGAGAGAGAGCGAAAACAGAGAGAGAGAGAAAACAGAGAGAGAGAGAAAATGGAGAGAGAGCAAAAACAGAGACAGAGCAAAAACAGAGGGAGAAAACAGAGAGAAAACAGACAGAGAGCGAAAACAGAGAGAGAGAGAAAACAGAGAGAGAGCGAAAACAGAGAGAGAGCAAAAACAGAGAGAGAGCAAAAACAGAGAGAGAGCGAAAACGGAGCGAGCAAAAACAGAGAGAGTGCGAAAACAGAGAGAGCAAAAACAGAGAGAGCGCGAAAACAGAGAGAGAGCGAAAACAGAGAGAGAGCTAAAACAGAGAGAGCGCTAAAACAGAGAGAGAGCTAAAACAGAGAGAGAGCGAAAACAGAGAGAGAGCGAAAACAGAGAGAGAGCGAAAACAGAGAGAGAGCAAAAACAGAGAGAGAGCGAAAACAGAGAGAGAGCGAAAACAGAGAGAGAGCGAAAACAGAGAGAGAGCGAAAACAGAGAGAGAGCAAAAACAGAGAGAGAGCGAAAACAGAGCGAGCAAAAACAGAGAGAGTGCGAAAACAGAGAGAGCAAAAACAGAGAGAGAGCGAAAACAGAGAGAGAGCAAAAACAGAGAGAGGGAGAAAACAGAGAGAGAGCGAAAACAGAGAGAGGGAGAAAACAGAGAGAGAGCGAAAACAGAGCGAGCAAAAACAGAGAGAGAGAGAAAACAGAGAGAGAGAGCAAAAAGAGAGAGAGAGCAAAAACAGAGAGAGAGCAAAAGCAGAGAGAGAGCAAAAGCAGAGAGAGAGAGAAAACAGAGAGAGAGACACGGGCGGCACGGTAGCACAGTGGTTAGCACTGCTGCATCACAGCTCCAGGGACCTGGGTTCGATTCCCGGCTTGGGTCACTGTCTGTGTGGAGTTTGTACATTCTCCTCGTGTCTGTGTGGGTTTCCTCTGGGTGCTCCGGTTTCCTCCCACAGTTCAAAGATGTGTGGGTTAGGTTGATTGGACATGCTCAAAAAATAGCCCTTAGTGTCCTGGGATGCGTAGGTGAGAGGGATTAGTGGGTAGATATGGCATTAGGGCCTGGGTGGGATTGTGGTCGGTGCAGACTCGATGAGCTGAATGGCCTCTTTCTGTGCTGTAGGGTTTCGAAGCTTCTAAGAGAAAAGAGAGAGAGAGCGAAAAGAGAGAGAGAGCGAAAACAGAGAGAGAGCGAAAACAGGGAGAGAGCAAAAACAGAGGGAGAGCGAAAACAGGGAGAGAGAGCAAAAACGGAGAGAGAGCAAAAACAGAGAGAGAGCAAAAACAGGGAGAGAGCAAAAACAGGGAGTGAGCAAAAACAGGGAGAGAGCAAAAACAGGGAGAGAGCAAAAACAGGGAGAGAGCAAAAACAGGGAGAGAGCAAAAACAGGGAGAGAGCAAAAACAGGGAGAGAGCAAAAACAGGGAGAGAGCTAAAACAGAGAGAGAGTGAAAACAGAGAGAGAGTGAAAACAGAGAGAGAGTGAAAACAGAGAGCGAAAACAGAGAGAGAGCGAAAACAGAGAGAGAGAGAAAACAGAGAGAGAGAGAAAACAGAGAGAGAGAGAAAACAGAGAGAGAGAAAACAGAGAGAGAGAGAAAACAGAGAGAGAGAGAAAACAGAGAGAGAAAACAGAGAGAGAGAGAAAACAGAGAGAGAGCGAAAACAGACAGAGAGAGAAAATGGACAGAGAGCAAAAAACAGAGACAGAGCAAAAACAGAGGGAGAAAACAGAGAGAGAAAACAGAGAGAGAGCGAAAACAGAGAGAGAGAGAAAACAGAGAGAGAGAGAAAACAGAGAGAGAGAGAAAACAGAGCGAGCAAAAACAGAGAGAGAGCGAAAACAGAGAGAGAGCGAAAACAGAGAGAGAGCGAAAACAGAGAGGGCGAAAACAGAGAGAGAGCGAAAACAGAGAGAGAGCGAAAACAGAGAGAGAGAGAAAACAGAGAGAGAGAGAAAACAGAGAGAGAGAGAAAACAGAGAGAGCAAAAACAGAGAGAGTGCAAAAACAGAGAGAGAGAAAACAGAGAGAGCGAAAACAGAGAGAGAGCGAAAACAGAGAGAGAGAGAAAACAGAGAGAGAGAGAAAACAGAGAGATAGAGAAAATGGAGAGAGAGCAAAAACAGAGACAGAGCTAAAACAGAGGGAGAAAACAGAGAGAGAAAACAGAGAGAGAGCGAAAACAGAGAGAGAGAGAAAACAGAGAGAGAGAGAAAACAGAGAGAGAGCAAAAACAGAGAGAGAGCGAAAACAGAGAGAGAGCGAAAACAGAGCGAGCAAAAACAGAGAGAGTGCGAAAACAGAGAGAGCAAAAACAGAGAGAGCGCGAAAACAGAGAGAGAGCGAAAACAGAGAGAGAGCTAAAACAGAGAGAGAGCTAAAACAGAGAGAGAGCGAAAACAGAGAGAGAGCGAAAACAGAGAGAGAGCGAAAACAGAGAGAGAGCAAAAACAGAGAGAGAGCAAAAACAGAGAGAGAGCAAAAACAGAGAGAGAGCGAAAACAGAGAGAGAGAGCGAAAACAGAGAGAGAGCGAAAACAGAGAGAGAGCGAAAACAGAGAGAGAGCGAAAACAGAGAGAGAGCGAAAACAGAGAGAGAGCGAAAACAGAGCGAGCAAAAACAGAGAGAGTGCGAAAACAGAGAGAGCAAAAACAGAGAGAGAGCGAAAACAGAGAGAGAGCGAAAACAGAGAGAGGGAGAAAACAGAGAGAGAGCGAAAACAGAGAGAGGGAGAAAACAGAGAGAGAGCGAAAACAGAGCGAGCAAAAACAGAGAGAGAGAGAAAACAGAGAGAGAGAGCAAATAGAGAGAGAGAGCAAAAACAGAGAGAGAGCAAAAACAGAGAGAGAGCAAAAGCAGAGAGAGAGAGAAAACAGAGAGAGAGACACGGGCGGCACGGTAGCACAGTGGTTAGCACTGCTGCTTCACAGCTCCAGGGACCTGGGTTCGATTCCCGGCTTGGGTCACTGTCTGTGTGGAGTTTGTACATTCTCCTCGTGTCTGTGTGGGTTTCCTCTGGGTGCTCCGGTTTCCTCCCACAGTTCAAAGATGTGTGGGTTAGGTTGATTGGACATGCTCAAAAAATAGCCCTTAGTGTCCTGGGATGCGTAGGTGAGAGGGATTAGTGGGTAGATATGGCATTAGGGCCTGGGTGGGATTGTGGTCGGTGCAGACTCGATGAGCTGAATGGCCTCTTTCTGTGCTGTAGGGTTTCGAAGCTTCTAAGAGAAAAGAGAGAGAGAGCGAAAAGAGAGAGAGAGCGAAAACAGAGAGAGAGCGAAAACAGGGAGAGAGCAAAAACAGAGGGAGAGCGAAAACAGGGAGAGAGAGCAAAAACGGAGAGAGAGCAAAAACAGAGAGAGAGCAAAAACAGGGAGAGAGCAAAAACAGGGAGTGAGCAAAAACAGGGAGAGAGCAAAAACAGGGAGAGAGCAAAAACAGGGAGAGAGCAAAAACAGGGAGAGAGCAAAAACAGGGAGAGAGCAAAAACAGGGAGAGAGCAAAAACAGGGAGAGAGCTAAAACAGGGAGAGAGCAAAAACAGGGAGAGAGCTAAAACAGAGAGAGAGTGAAAACAGAGAGAGAGTGAAAACAGAGAGCGAAAACAGAGAGAGAGCGAAAACAGAGAGAGAGAGAAAACAGAGAGAGAGAGAAAACAGAGAGAGAGAGAAAACAGAGAGAGAGAGCGAAAACAGAGAGAGAGAGAAAACAGACAGAGAGAGAAAACAGAGAGAGAAAACAGAGAGAGAGAGAAAACAGAGAGAGAGCGAAAACAGACAGAGAGAGAAAATGGACAGAGAGCAAAAAACAGAGACAGAGCAAAAACAGAGGGAGAAAACAGAGAGAGAAAACAGAGAGAGAGCGAAAACAGAGAGAGAGAGAAAACAGAGAGAGAGAGAAAACAGAGAGAGAGAGAAAACAGAGCGAGCAAAAACAGAGAGAGAGCGAAAACAGAGAGAGAGCGAAAACAGAGAGAGAGCGAAAACAGAGAGGGCGAAAACAGAGAGAGAGCGAAAACAGAGAGAGAGCGAAAACAGAGAGAGAGAAAACAGAGAGAGAGAGAAAACAGAGAGAGAGAGAAAACAGAGAGAGCAAAAACAGAGAGAGTGCAAAAACAGAGAGAGAGAAAACAGAGAGAGCGAAAACAGAGAGAGAGCGAAAACAGAGAGAGAGAGAAAACAGAGAGAGAGAGAAAACAGAGAGATAGAGAAAATGGAGAGAGAGCAAAAACAGAGACAGAGCTAAAACAGAGGGAGAAAACAGAGAGAGAAAACAGAGAGAGAGCGAAAACAGAGAGAGAGAGAAAACAGAGAGAGAGCGAAAACAGAGAGAGAGCAAAAACAGAGAGAGAGCGAAAACAGAGAGAGAGCGAAAACAGAGCGAGCAAAAACAGAGAGAGTGCGAAAACAGAGAGAGCAAAAACAGAGAGAGCGCGAAAACAGAGAGAGAGCGAAAACAGAGAGAGAGCTAAAACAGAGAGAGAGCGAAAACAGAGAGAGAGCAAAAACAGAGAGAGAGCAAAAACAGAGAGAGAGCGAAAACAGAGAGAGAGAGCGAAAACAGAGAGAGAGCGAAAACAGAGAGAGAGCGAAAACAGAGAGAGAGCGAAAACAGAGAGAGAGCGAAAACAGAGCGAGCAAAAACAGAGAGAGTGCGAAAACAGAGAGAGCAAAAACAGAGAGAGAGCGAAAACAGAGAGAGAGCAAAAACAGAGAGAGGGAGAAAACAGAGAGAGAGCGAAAACAGAGAGAGGGAGAAAACAGAGAGAGATCGAAAACAGAGCGAGCAAAAACAGAGAGAGAGAGAAAACAGAGAGAGAGAGCAAAAAGAGAGAGAGAGCAAAAACAGAGAGAGAGCAAAAACAGAGAGAGAGCAAAAGCAGAGAGAGAGAGAAAACAGAGAGAGAGACACGGGCGGCACGGTAGCACAGTGGTTAGCACTGCTGCTTCACAGCTCCAGGGACCTGGGTTCGATTCCCGGCTTAGGTCACTGTCTGTGTGGAGTTTGTACATTCTCCTCGTGTCTGTGTGGGTTTCCTCTGGGTGCTCCGGTTTCCTCCCACAGTTCAAAGATGTGTGGGTTAGGTTGATTGGACATGCTCAAAAAATAGCCCTTAGTGTCCTGGGATGCGTAGGTGAGAGGGATTAGTGGGTAGATATGGCATTAGGGCCTGGGTGGGATTGTGGTCGGTGCAGACTCGATGAGCTGAATGGCCTCTTTCTGTGCTGTAGGGTTTCGAAGCTTCTAAGAGAAAAGAGAGAGAGAGCGAAAAGAGAGAGAGAGCGAAAACAGAGAGAGAGCGAAAACAGGGAGAGAGCAAAAACAGAGGGAGAGCGAAAACAGGGAGAGAGAGCAAAAACAGAGAGAGAGCAAAAACAGGGAGAGAGCAAAAACAGGGAGTGAGCAAAAACAGGGAGAGAGCAAAAACAGGGAGAGAGCAAAAACAGGGAGCGAGCAAAAACAGGGAGAGAGCAAAAACAGGGAGAGAGCAAAAACAGGGAGAGAGCAAAAACAGGGAGAGAGCAAAAACAGGGAGAGAGCTAAAACAGAGAGAGAGTGAAAACAGAGAGAGAGTGAAAACAGAGAGAGAGTGAAAACAGAGAGCGAAAACGGAGAGCGAAAACAGAGAGAGAGAGAAAACAGAGAGAGAGAGAAAACAGAGAGAGATAGAGAGAAAACAGAGAGAGAGAGCGAAAACAGAGAGAGAGCGAAAACAGAGAGAGAAAACAGAGAGAGAGAGAAAACAGAGAGAGAAAACAGAGAGAGAGAGAAAACAGAGAGAGAGCGAAAACAGACAGAGAGAGAAAATGGACAGAGAGCAAAAAACAGAGACAGAGCAAAAACAGAGGGAGAAAACAGAGAGAGAAAACAGAGAGAGAGCGAAAACAGAGAGAGAGAGAAAACAGAGAGAGAGAGAAAACAGAGCGAGCAAAAACAGAGAGAGAGCGAAAACAGAGAGAGAGCGAAAACAGAGAGAGAGCGAAAACAGAGAGGGCGAAAACAGAGAGAGAGCGAAAACAGAGAGAGCGAAAACAGAGAGAGAGAGAAAACAGAGAGAGAGAGAAAACAGAGAGAGAGAGAAAACAGAGAGAGCAAAAACAGAGAGAGTGCAAAAACAGAGAGAGAGAAAACAGAGAGAGCGAAAACAGAGAGAGAGCGAAAACAGAGAGAGAGAGAAAACAGAGAGAGAGAGAAAACAGAGAGATAGAGAAAATGGAGAGAGAGCAAAAACAGAGACACAGCTAAAACAGAGGGAGAAAACAGAGAGAGAAAACAGAGAGAGAGCGAAAACAGAGAGAGAGAGAAAACAGAGAGAGAGCGAAAACAGAGAGAGAGCAAAAACAGAGAGAGAGCAAAAACAGAGAGAGAGCGAAAACAGAGAGAGAGCGAAAACAGAGCGAGCAAAAACAGAGAGAGTGCGAAAACAGAGAGAGCAAAAACAGAGAGAGCGCGAAAACAGAGAGAGAGCGAAAACAGAGAGAGAGCTAAAACAGAGAGAGAGCTAAAACAGAGAGAGAGCGAAAACAGAGAGAGAGCGAAAACAGAGAGAGAGCGAAAACAGAGAGAGAGCAAAAACAGAGAGAGAGCGAAAACAGAGAGAGAGAGCGAAAACAGAGAGAGAGCGAAAACAGAGAGAGAGCGAAAACAGAGAGAGAGCGAAAACAGAGAGAGAGCGAAAACAGAGCGAGCAAAAACAGAGAGAGTGCGAAAACAGAGAGAGCAAAAACAGAGAGAGAGCGAAAACAGAGAGAGAGCAAAAACAGAGAGAGGGAGAAAACAGAGAGAGAGCGAAAACAGAGAGAGGGAGAAAACAGAGAGAGAGCGAAAACAGAGCGAGCAAAAACAGAGAGAGAGAGAAAACAGAGAGAGAGAGCAAAAAGAGAGAGAGAGCAAAAACAGAGAGAGAGCAAAAACAGAGAGAGAGCAAAAGCAGAGAGAGAGAGAAAACAGAGAGAGAGACACGGGCGGCACGGTAGCACAGTGGTTAGCACTGCTGCTTCACAGCTCCAGGGACCTGGGTTCGATTCCCGGCTTGGGTCACTGTCTGTGTGGAGTTTGTACATTCTCCTCGTGTCTGTGTGGGTTTCCTCTGGGTGCTCCGGTTTCCTCCCACAGTTCAAAGATGTGTGGGTTAGGTTGATTGGACATGCTCAAAAAATAGCCCTTAGTGTCCTGGGATGCGTAGGTGAGAGGGATTAGTGGGTAGATATGGCATTAGGGCCTGGGTGGGATTGTGGTCGGTGCAGACTCGATGAGCTGAATGGCCTCTTTCTGTGCTGTAGGGTTTCGAAGCTTCTAAGAGAAAAGAGAGAGAGAGCGAAAAGAGAGAGAGAGCGAAAACAGAGAGAGAGCGAAAACAGGGAGAGAGCAAAAACAGAGGGAGAGCGAAAACAGGGAGAGAGAGCAAAAACGGAGAGAGAGCAAAAACAGAGAGAGAGCAAAAACAGGGAGAGAGCAAAAACAGGGAGTGAGCAAAAACAGGGAGAGAGCAAAAACAGGGAGAGAGCAAAAACAGGGAGAGAGCAAAAACAGGGAGAGAGCAAAAACAGGGAGAGAGCAAAAACAGGGAGAGAGCAAAAACAGGGAGAGAGCTAAAACAGGGAGAGAGCAAAAACAGGGAGAGAGCTAAAACAGAGAGAGAGTGAAAACAGAGAGAGAGTGAAAACAGAGAGCGAAAACAGAGAGAGAGCGAAAACAGAGAGAGAGAGAAAACAGAGAGAGAGAGAAAACAGAGAGAGAGAGAAAACAGAGAGAGAGAGCGAAAACAGAGAGAGAGAGAAAACAGACAGAGAGAGAAAACAGAGAGAGAAAACAGAGAGAGAGAGAAAACAGAGAGAGAGCGAAAACAGACAGAGAGAGAAAATGGACAGAGAGCAAAAAACAGAGACAGAGCAAAAACAGAGGGAGAAAACAGAGAGAGAAAACAGAGAGAGAGCGAAAACAGAGAGAGAGAGAAAACAGAGAGAGAGAGAAAACAGAGAGAGAGAGAAAACAGAGCGAGCAAAAACAGAGAGAGAGCGAAAACAGAGAGAGAGCGAAAACAGAGAGAGAGCGAAAACAGAGAGGGCGAAAACAGAGAGAGAGCGAAAACAGAGAGAGAGCGAAAACAGAGAGAGAGAAAACAGAGAGAGAGAGAAAACAGAGAGAGAGAGAAAACAGAGAGAGCAAAAACAGAGAGAGTGCAAAAACAGAGAGAGAGAAAACAGAGAGAGCGAAAACAGAGAGAGAGCGAAAACAGAGAGAGAGAGAAAACAGAGAGAGAGAGAAAACAGAGAGATAGAGAAAATGGAGAGAGAGCAAAAACAGAGACAGAGCTAAAACAGAGGGAGAAAACAGAGAGAGAAAACAGAGAGAGAGCGAAAACAGAGAGAGAGAGAAAACAGAGAGAGAGCGAAAACAGAGAGAGAGCAAAAACAGAGAGAGAGCGAAAACAGAGAGAGAGCGAAAACAGAGCGAGCAAAAACAGAGAGAGTGCGAAAACAGAGAGAGCAAAAACAGAGAGAGCGCGAAAACAGAGAGAGAGCGAAAACAGAGAGAGAGCTAAAACAGAGAGAGAGCGAAAACAGAGAGAGAGCAAAAACAGAGAGAGAGCAAAAACAGAGAGAGAGCGAAAACAGAGAGAGAGAGCGAAAACAGAGAGAGAGCGAAAACAGAGAGAGAGCGAAAACAGAGAGAGAGCGAAAACAGAGAGAGAGCGAAAACAGAGCGAGCAAAAACAGAGAGAGTGCGAAAACAGAGAGAGCAAAAACAGAGAGAGAGCGAAAACAGAGAGAGAGCAAAAACAGAGAGAGGGAGAAAACAGAGAGAGAGCGAAAACAGAGAGAGGGAGAAAACAGAGAGAGATCGAAAACAGAGCGAGCAAAAACAGAGAGAGAGAGAAAACAGAGAGAGAGAGCAAAAAGAGAGAGAGAGCAAAAACAGAGAGAGAGCAAAAACAGAGAGAGAGCAAAAGCAGAGAGAGAGAGAAAACAGAGAGAGAGACACGGGCGGCACGGTAGCACAGTGGTTAGCACTGCTGCTTCACAGCTCCAGGGACCTGGGTTCGATTCCCGGCTTAGGTCACTGTCTGTGTGGAGTTTGTACATTCTCCTCGTGTCTGTGTGGGTTTCCTCTGGGTGCTCCGGTTTCCTCCCACAGTTCAAAGATGTGTGGGTTAGGTTGATTGGACATGCTCAAAAAATAGCCCTTAGTGTCCTGGGATGCGTAGGTGAGAGGGATTAGTGGGTAGATATGGCATTAGGGCCTGGGTGGGATTGTGGTCGGTGCAGACTCGATGAGCTGAATGGCCTCTTTCTGTGCTGTAGGGTTTCGAAGCTTCTAAGAGAAAAGAGAGAGAGAGCGAAAAGAGAGAGAGAGCGAAAACAGAGAGAGAGCGAAAACAGGGAGAGAGCAAAAACAGAGGGAGAGCGAAAACAGGGAGAGAGAGCAAAAACAGAGAGAGAGCAAAAACAGGGAGAGAGCAAAAACAGGGAGTGAGCAAAAACAGGGAGAGAGCAAAAACAGGGAGAGAGCAAAAACAGGGAGAGAGCAAAAACAGGGAGAGAGCAAAAACAGGGAGAGAGCAAAAACAGGGAGAGAGCAAAAACAGGGAGAGAGCAAAAACAGGGAGAGAGCTAAAACAGAGAGAGAGTGAAAACAGAGAGAGAGTGAAAACAGAGAGAGAGTGAAAACAGAGAGCGAAAACGGAGAGCGAAAACAGAGAGAGAGAGAAAACAGAGAGAGAGAGAAAACAGAGAGAGATAGAGAGAAAACAGAGAGAGAGAGCGAAAACAGAGAGAGAGCGAAAACAGAGAGAGAAAACAGAGAGAGAGAGAAAACAGAGAGAGAAAACAGAGAGAGAGAGAAAACAGAGAGAGAGCGAAAACAGACAGAGAGAGAAAATGGACAGAGAGCAAAAAACAGAGACAGAGCAAAAACAGAGGGAGAAAACAGAGAGAGAAAACAGAGAGAGAGCGAAAACAGAGAGAGAGAGAAAACAGAGAGAGAGAGAAAACAGAGAGAGAGAGAAAACAGAGCGAGCAAAAACAGAGAGAGAGCGAAAACAGAGAGAGAGCGAAAACAGAGAGAGAGCGAAAACAGAGAGGGCGAAAACAGAGAGAGAGCGAAAACAGAGAGAGCGAAAACAGAGAGAGAGAGAAAACAGAGAGAGAGAGAAAACAGAGAGAGAGAGAAAACAGAGAGAGCAAAAACAGAGAGAGTGCAAAAACAGAGAGAGAGAAAACAGAGAGAGCGAAAACAGAGAGAGAGCGAAAACAGAGAGAGAGAGAAAACAGAGAGAGAGAGAAAACAGAGAGATAGAGAAAATGGAGAGAGAGCAAAAACAGAGACACAGCTAAAACAGAGGGAGAAAACAGAGAGAGAAAACAGAGAGAGAGCGAAAACAGAGAGAGAGAGAAAACAGAGAGAGAGCGAAAACAGAGAGAGAGCAAAAACAGAGAGAGAGCAAAAACAGAGAGAGAGCGAAAACAGAGAGAGAGCGAAAACAGAGCGAGCAAAAACAGAGAGAGTGCGAAAACAGAGAGAGCAAAAACAGAGAGAGCGCGAAAACAGAGAGAGAGCGAAAACAGAGAGAGAGCTAAAACAGAGAGAGAGCTAAAACAGAGAGAGAGCGAAAACAGAGAGAGAGCGAAAACAGAGAGAGAGCGAAAACAGAGAGAGAGCAAAAACAGAGAGAGAGCGAAAACAGAGAGAGAGAGCGAAAACAGAGAGAGAGCGAAAACAGAGAGAGAGCGAAAACAGAGAGAGAGCGAAAACAGAGAGAGAGCGAAAACAGAGCGAGCAAAAACAGAGAGAGTGCGAAAACAGAGAGAGCAAAAACAGAGAGAGAGCGAAAACAGAGAGAGAGCAAAAACAGAGAGAGGGAGAAAACAGAGAGAGAGCGAAAACAGAGAGAGGGAGAAAACAGAGAGAGAGCGAAAACAGAGCGAGCAAAAACAGAGAGAGAGAGAAAACAGAGAGAGAGAGCAAAAAGAGAGAGAGAGCAAAAACAGAGAGAGAGCAAAAACAGAGAGAGAGCAAAAGCAGAGAGAGAGAGAAAACAGAGAGAGAGACACGGGCGGCACGGTAGCACAGTGGTTAGCACTGCTGCTTCACAGCTCCAGGGACCTGGGTTCGATTCCCGGCTTGGGTCACTGTCTGTGTGGAGTTTGTACATTCTCCTCGTGTCTGTGTGGGTTTCCTCTGGGTGCTCCGGTTTCCTCCCACAGTTCAAAGATGTGTGGGTTAGGTTGATTGGACATGCTCAAAAAATAGCCCTTAGTGTCCTGGGATGCGTAGGTGAGAGGGATTAGTGGGTAGATATGGCATTAGGGCCTGGGTGGGATTGTGGTCGGTGCAGACTCGATGAGCTGAATGGCCTCTTTCTGTGCTGTAGGGTTTCGAAGCTTCTAAGAGAAAAGAGAGAGAGAGCGAAAAGAGAGAGAGAGCGAAAACAGAGAGAGAGCGAAAACAGGGAGAGAGCAAAAACAGAGGGAGAGCGAAAACAGGGAGAGAGAGCAAAAACAGAGAGAGAGCAAAAACAGGGAGAGAGCAAAAACAGGGAGTGAGCAAAAACAGGGAGAGAGCAAAAACAGGGAGAGAGCAAAAACAGGGAGAGAGCAAAAACAGGGAGAGAGCAAAAACAGGGAGAGAGCAAAAACAGGGAGAGAGCAAAAACAGGGAGAGAGCAAAAACAGGGAGAGAGCAAAAACAGGGAGAGAGCTAAAACAGAGAGAGAGTGAAAAAAGAGAGAGAGTGAAAACAGAGAGAGAGTGAAAACAGAGAGCGAAAACGGAGAGCGAAAACAGAGAGAGAGAGAAAACAGAGAGAGAGAGAAAACAGAGAGAGAGAGAAAACAGAGAGAGAGAGCGAAAACAGAGAGAGAGAGAAAACAGAGAGAGAGAGAAAACAGAGAGAGAAAACAGAGAGAGAGAGAAAACAGAGAGAGAGCGAAAACAGACAGAGAGAGAAAATGGACAGAGAGCAAAAAACAGAGACAGAGCAAAAACAGAGGGAGAAAACAGAGAGAGAAAACAGAGAGAGAACGAAAACAGAGAGAGAGAGAAAACAGAGAGAGAGAGAAAACAGAGAGAGAGAGAAAACAGAGCGAGCAAAAACAGAGAGAGAGCGAAAACAGAGAGAGAGCGAAAACAGAGAGAGAGCGAAAACAGAGAGAGAGCGAAAACAGAGAGAGAGCGAAAACAGAGAGAGAGCGAAAACAGAGAGAGAGAGAAAACAGAGAGAGAAAACAGAGAGAGAGAGAAAACAGAGAGAGCGAAAACAGAGAGAGAGCGAAAACAGAGAGAGAGAGAAAACAGAGAGAGAGAGAAAATGGAGAGAGAGCAAAAACAGAGACAGAGCAAAAACAGAGGGAGAAAACAGAGAGAAAACAGACAGAGAGCGAAAACAGAGAGAGAGAGAAAACAGAGAGAGAGCGAAAACAGAGAGAGAGCAAAAACAGAGAGAGAGCAAAAACAGAGAGAGAGCGAAAACGGAGCGAGCAAAAACAGAGAGAGTGCGAAAACAGAGAGAGCAAAAACAGAGAGAGCGCGAAAACAGAGAGAGAGCGAAAACAGAGAGAGAGCTAAAACAGAGAGAGCGCTAAAACAGAGAGAGAGCTAAAACAGAGAGAGAGCGAAAACAGAGAGAGAGCGAAAACAGAGAGAGAGCGAAAACAGAGAGAGAGCAAAAACAGAGAGAGAGCGAAAACAGAGAGAGAGCGAAAACAGAGAGAGAGCGAAAACAGAGAGAGAGCGAAAACAGAGAGAGAGCAAAAACAGAGAGAGAGCGAAAACAGAGCGAGCAAAAACAGAGAGAGTGCGAAAACAGAGAGAGCAAAAACAGAGAGAGAGCGAAAACAGAGAGAGAGCAAAAACAGAGAGAGGGAGAAAACAGAGAGAGAGCGAAAACAGAGAGAGGGAGAAAACAGAGAGAGAGCGAAAACAGAGCGAGCAAAAACAGAGAGAGAGAGAAAACAGAGAGAGAGAGCAAAAAGAGAGAGAGAGCAAAAACAGAGAGAGAGCAAAAGCAGAGAGAGAGCAAAAGCAGAGAGAGAGAGAAAACAGAGAGAGAGACACGGGCGGCACGGTAGCACAGTGGTTAGCACTGCTGCATCACAGCTCCAGGGACCTGGGTTCGATTCCCGGCTTGGGTCACTGTCTGTGTGGAGTTTGTACATTCTCCTCGTGTCTGTGTGGGTTTCCTCTGGGTGCTCCGGTTTCCTCCCACAGTTCAAAGATGTGTGGGTTAGGTTGATTGGACATGCTCAAAAAATAGCCCTTAGTGTCCTGGGATGCGTAGGTGAGAGGGATTAGTGGGTAGATATGGCATTAGGGCCTGGGTGGGATTGTGGTCGGTGCAGACTCGATGAGCTGAATGGCCTCTTTCTGTGCTGTAGGGTTTCGAAGCTTCTAAGAGAAAAGAGAGAGAGAGCGAAAAGAGAGAGAGAGCGAAAACAGAGAGAGAGCGAAAACAAGAAGAGAGCAAAAACAGAGGGAGAGCGAAAACAGGGAGAGAGAGCAAAAACGGAGAGAGAGCAAAAACAGAGAGAGAGCAAAAACAGGGAGAGAGCAAAAACAGGGAGTGAGCAAAAACAGGGAGAGAGCAAAAACAGGGAGAGAGCAAAAACAGGGAGAGAGCAAAAACAGGGAGAGAGCAAAAACAGGGAGAGAGCAAAAACAGGGAGAGAGCAAAAACAGGGAGAGAGCTAAAACAGAGAGAGAGTGAAAACAGAGAGAGAGTGAAAACAGAGAGAGAGTGAAAACAGAGAGCGAAAACAGAGAGAGAGCGAAAACAGAGAGAGAGAGAAAACAGAGAGAGAGAGAAAACAGAGAGAGAGAGAAAACAGAGAGAGAGAAAACAGAGAGAGAGAGAAAACAGAGAGAGAGAGAAAACAGAGAGAGAAAACAGAGAGAGAGAGAAAACAGAGAGAGAGCGAAAACAGACAGAGAGAGAAAATGGACAGAGAGCAAAAAACAGAGACAGAGCAAAAACAGAGGGAGAAAACAGAGAGAGAAAACAGAGAGAGAGCGAAAACAGAGAGAGAGAGAAAACAGAGAGAGAGAGAAAACAGAGCGAGCAAAAACAGAGAGAGAGCGAAAACAGAGAGAGAGCGAAAACAGAGAGAGAGCGAAAACAGAGAGGGCGAAAACAGAGAGAGAGCGAAAACAGAGAGAGAGCGAAAACAGAGAGAGAGAGAAAACAGAGAGAGAGAGAAAACAGAGAGAGAGAGAAAACAGAGAGAGCAAAAACAGAGAGAGTGCAAAAACAGAGAGAGAGAAAACAGAGAGAGCGAAAACAGAGAGAGAGCGAAAACAGAGAGAGAGAGAAAACAGAGAGAGAGAGAAAACAGAGAGATAGAGAAAATGGAGAGAGAGCAAAAACAGAGACAGAGCTAAAACAGAGGGAGAAAACAGAGAGAGAAAACAGAGAGAGAGCGAAAACAGAGAGAGAGAGAAAACAGAGAGAGAGAGAAAACAGAGAGAGAGCAAAAACAGAGAGAGAGCGAAAACAGAGAGAGAGCGAAAACAGAGCGAGCAAAAACAGAGAGAGTGCGAAAACAGAGAGAGCAAAAACAGAGAGAGCGCGAAAACAGAGAGAGAGCGAAAACAGAGAGAGAGCTAAAACAGAGAGAGAGCTAAAACAGAGAGAGAGCGAAAACAGAGAGAGAGCGAAAACAGAGAGAGAGCGAAAACAGAGAGAGAGCAAAAACAGAGAGAGAGCAAAAACAGAGAGAGAGCGAAAACAGAGAGAGAGAGCGAAAACAGAGAGAGAGCGAAAACAGAGAGAGAGCGAAAACAGAGAGAGAGCGAAAACAGAGAGAGAGCGAAAACAGAGAGAGAGCGAAAACAGAGCGAGCAAAAACAGAGAGAGTGCGAAAACAGAGAGAGCAAAAACAGAGAGAGAGCGAAAACAGAGAGAGAGCGAAAACAGAGAGAGGGAGAAAACAGAGAGAGAGCGAAAACAGAGAGAGGGAGAAAACAGAGAGAGAGCGAAAACAGAGCGAGCAAAAACAGAGAGAGAGAGAAAACAGAGAGAGAGAGCAAAAAGAGAGAGAGAGCAAAAACAGAGAGAGAGCAAAAACAGAGAGAGAGCAAAAGCAGAGAGAGAGAGAAAACAGAGAGAGAGACACGGGCGGCACGGTAGCACAGTGGTTAGCACTGCTGCTTCACAGCTCCAGGGACCTGGGTTCGATTCCCGGCTTGGGTCACTGTCTGTGTGGAGTTTGTACATTCTCCTCGTGTCTGTGTGGGTTTCCTCTGGGTGCTCCGGTTTCCTCCCACAGTTCAAAGATGTGTGGGTTAGGTTGATTGGACATGCTCAAAAAATAGCCCTTAGTGTCCTGGGATGCGTAGGTGAGAGGGATTAGTGGGTAGATATGGCATTAGGGCCTGGGTGGGATTGTGGTCGGTGCAGACTCGATGAGCTGAATGGCCTCTTTCTGTGCTGTAGGGTTTCGAAGCTTCTAAGAGAAAAGAGAGAGAGAGCGAAAAGAGAGAGAGAGCGAAAACAGAGAGAGAGCGAAAACAGGGAGAGAGCAAAAACAGAGGGAGAGCGAAAACAGGGAGAGAGAGCAAAAACGGAGAGAGAGCAAAAAATGAGAGAGAGCAAAAACAGGGAGAGAGCAAAAACAGGGAGTGAGCAAAAACAGGGAGAGAGCAAAAACAGGGAGAGAGCAAAAACAGGGAGAGAGCAAAAACAGGGAGAGAGCAAAAACAGGGAGAGAGCAAAAACAGGGAGAGAGCAAAAACAGGGAGAGAGCTAAAACAGGGAGAGAGCAAAAACAGGGAGAGAGCTAAAACAGAGAGAGAGTGAAAACAGAGAGAGAGTGAAAACAGAGAGCGAAAACAGAGAGAGAGCGAAAACAGAGAGAGAGAGAAAACAGAGAGAGAGAGAAAACAGAGAGAGAGAGAAAACAGAGAGAGAGAGCGAAAACAGAGAGAGAGAGAAAACAGACAGAGAGAGAAAACAGAGAGAGAAAACAGAGAGAGAGAGAAAACAGAGAGAGAGCGAAAACAGACAGAGAGAGAAAATGGACAGAGAGCAAAAAACAGAGACAGAGCAAAAACAGAGGGAGAAAACAGAGAGAGAAAACAGAGAGAGAGCGAAAACAGAGAGAGAGAGAAAACAGAGAGAGAGAGAAAACAGAGAGAGAGAGAAAACAGAGCGAGCAAAAACAGAGAGAGAGCGAAAACAGAGAGAGAGCGAAAACAGAGAGAGAGCGAAAACAGAGAGGGCGAAAACAGAGAGAGAGCGAAAACAGAGAGAGAGCGAAAACAGAGAGAGAGAAAACAGAGAGAGAGAGAAAACAGAGAGAGAGAGAAAACAGAGAGAGCAAAAACAGAGAGAGTGCAAAAACAGAGAGAGAGAAAACAGAGAGAGCGAAAACAGAGAGAGAGCGAAAACAGAGAGAGAGAGAAAACAGAGAGAGAGAGAAAACAGAGAGATAGAGAAAATGGAGAGAGAGCAAAAACAGAGACAGAGCTAAAACAGAGGGAGAAAACAGAGAGAGAAAACAGAGAGAGAGCGAAAACAGAGAGAGAGAGAAAACAGAGAGAGAGCGAAAACAGAGAGAGAGCAAAAACAGAGAGAGAGCGAAAACAGAGAGAGAGCGAAAACAGAGCGAGCAAAAACAGAGAGAGTGCGAAAACAGAGAGAGCAAAAACAGAGAGAGCGCGAAAACAGAGAGAGAGCGAAAACAGAGAGAGAGCTAAAACAGAGAGAGAGCGAAAACAGAGAGAGAGCAAAAACAGAGAGAGAGCAAAAACAGAGAGAGAGCGAAAACAGAGAGAGAGAGCGAAAACAGAGAGAGAGCGAAAACAGAGAGAGAGCGAAAACAGAGAGAGAGCGAAAACAGAGAGAGAGCGAAAACAGAGAGAGAGCGAAAACAGAGCGAGCAAAAACAGAGAGAGTGCGAAAACAGAGAGAGCAAAAACAGAGAGAGAGCGAAAACAGAGAGAGAGCAAAAACAGAGAGAGGGAGAAAACAGAGAGAGAGCGAAAACAGAGAGAGGGAGAAAACAGAGAGAGATCGAAAACAGAGCGAGCAAAAACAGAGAGAGAGAGAAAACAGAGAGAGAGAGCAAAAAGAGAGAGAGAGCAAAAACAGAGAGAGAGCAAAAACAGAGAGAGAGCAAAAGCAGAGAGAGAGAGAAAACAGAGAGAGAGACACGGGCGGCACGGTAGCACAGTGGTTAGCACTGCTGCTTCACAGCTCCAGGGACCTGGGTTCGATTCCCGGCTTAGGTCACTGTCTGTGTGGAGTTTGTACATTCTCCTCGTGTCTGTGTGGGTTTCCTCTGGGTGCTCCGGTTTCCTCCCACAGTTCAAAGATGTGTGGGTTAGGTTGATTGGACATGCTCAAAAAATAGCCCTTAGTGTCCTGGGATGCGTAGGTGAGAGGGATTAGTGGGTAGATATGGCATTAGGGCCTGGGTGGGATTGTGGTCGGTGCAGACTCGATGAGCTGAATGGCCTCTTTCTGTGCTGTAGGGTTTCGAAGCTTCTAAGAGAAAAGAGAGAGAGAGCGAAAAGAGAGAGAGAGCGAAAACAGAGAGAGAGCGAAAACAGGGAGAGAGCAAAAACAGAGGGAGAGCGAAAACAGGGAGAGAGAGCAAAAACAGAGAGAGAGCAAAAACAGGGAGAGAGCAAAAACAGGGAGTGAGCAAAAACAGGGAGAGAGCAAAAACAGGGAGAGAGCAAAAACAGGGAGCGAGCAAAAACAGGGAGAGAGCAAAAACAGGGAGAGAGCAAAAACAGGGAGAGAGCAAAAACAGGGAGAGAGCAAAAACAGGGAGAGAGCTAAAACAGAGAGAGAGTGAAAACAGAGAGAGAGTGAAAACAGAGAGAGAGTGAAAACAGAGAGCGAAAACGGAGAGCGAAAACAGAGAGAGAGAGAAAACAGAGAGAGAGAGAAAACAGAGAGAGATAGAGAGAAAACAGAGAGAGAGAGCGAAAACAGAGAGAGAGCGAAAACAGAGAGAGAAAACAGAGAGAGAGAGAAAACAGAGAGAGAAAACAGAGAGAGAGAGAAAACAGAGAGAGAGCGAAAACAGACAGAGAGAGAAAATGGACAGAGAGCAAAAAACAGAGACAGAGCAAAAACAGAGGGAGAAAACAGAGAGAGAAAACAGAGAGAGAGCGAAAACAGAGAGAGAGAGAAAACAGAGAGAGAGAGAAAACAGAGAGAGAGAGAAAACAGAGCGAGCAAAAACAGAGAGAGAGCGAAAACAGAGAGAGAGCGAAAACAGAGAGAGAGCGAAAACAGAGAGGGCGAAAACAGAGAGAGAGCGAAAACAGAGAGAGCGAAAACAGAGAGAGAGAGAAAACAGAGAGAGAGAGAAAACAGAGAGAGAGAGAAAACAGAGAGAGCAAAAACAGAGAGAGTGCAAAAACAGAGAGAGAGAAAACAGAGAGAGCGAAAACAGAGAGAGAGCGAAAAAAGAGAGAGAGAGAAAACAGAGAGAGAGAGAAAACAGAGAGATAGAGAAAATGGAGAGAGAGCAAAAACAGAGACACAGCTAAAACAGAGGGAGAAAACAGAGAGAGAAAACAGAGAGAGAGCGAAAACAGAGAGAGAGAGAAAACAGAGAGAGAGCGAAAACAGAGAGAGAGCAAAAACAGAGAGAGAGCAAAAACAGAGAGAGAGCGAAAACAGAGAGAGAGCGAAAACAGAGCGAGCAAAAACAGAGAGAGTGCGAAAACAGAGAGAGCAAAAACAGAGAGAGCGCGAAAACAGAGAGAGAGCGAAAACAGAGAGAGAGCAAAAACAGAGAGAGAGCTAAAACAGAGAGAGAGCGAAAACAGAGAGAGAGCGAAAACAGAGAGAGAGCAAAAACAGAGAGAGAGCAAAAACAGAGAGAGAGCGAAAACAGAGAGAGAGAGCGAAAACAGAGAGAGAGCGAAAACAGAGAGAGAGCGAAAACAGAGAGAGAGCGAAAACAGAGAGAGAGCGAAAACAGAGCGAGCAAAAACAGAGAGAGTGCGAAAACAGAGAGAGCAAAAACAGAGAGAGAGCGAAAACAGAGAGAGAGCAAAAACAGAGAGAGGGAGAAAACAGAGAGAGAGCGAAAACAGAGAGAGGGAGAAAACAGAGAGAGAGCGAAAACAGAGCGAGCAAAAACAGAGAGAGAGAGAAAACAGAGAGAGAGAGCAAAAAGAGATAGAGAGCAAAAACAGAGAGAGAGCAAAAACAGAGAGAGAGCAAAAGCAGAGAGAGAGAGAAAACAGAGAGAGAGACACGGGCGGCACGGTAGCACAGTGGTTAGCACTGCTGCTTCACAGCTCCAGGGACCTGGGTTCGATTCCCGGCTTGGGTCACTGTCTGTGTGGAGTTTGTACATTCTCCTCGTGTCTGTGTGGGTTTCCTCTGGGTGCTCCGGTTTCCTCCCACAGTTCAAAGATGTGTGGGTTAGGTTGATTGGACATGCTCAAAAAATAGCCCTTAGTGTCCTGGGATGCGTAGGTGAGAGGGATTAGTGGGTAGATATGGCATTAGGGCCTGGGTGGGATTGTGGTCGGTGCAGACTCGATGAGCTGAATGGCCTCTTTCTGTGCTGTAGGGTTTCGAAGCTTCTAAGAGAAAAGAGAGAGAGAGCGAAAAGAGAGAGAGAGCGAAAACAGAGAGAGAGCGAAAACAGGGAGAGAGCAAAAACAGAGGGAGAGCGAAAACAGGGAGAGAGAGCAAAAACAGAGAGAGAGCAAAAACAGGGAGAGAGCAAAAACAGGGAGTGAGCAAAAACAGGGAGAGAGCAAAAACAGGGAGAGAGCAAAAACAGGGAGAGAGCAAAAACAGGGAGAGAGCAAAAACAGGGAGAGAGCAAAAACAGGGAGAGAGCAAAAACAGGGAGAGAGCAAAAACAGGGAGAGAGCAAAAACAGGGAGAGAGCAAAAACAGGGAGAGAGCTAAAACAGAGAGAGAGTGAAAAAAGAGAGTGAAAACAGAGAGAGAGTGAAAACAGAGAGCGAAAACGGAGAGCGAAAACAGAGAGAGAGAGAAAACAGAGAGAGAGAGAAAACAGAGAGAGAGAGAAAACAGAGAGAGAGAGCGAAAACAGAGAGAGAGAGAA
This sequence comes from Mustelus asterias, assembly GCF_964213995.1. NCBI lineage: Eukaryota > Metazoa > Chordata > Chondrichthyes > Carcharhiniformes > Triakidae > Mustelus > Mustelus asterias. The sequence goes on along the minus strand of NW_027590290.1, from coordinate 28,324 downwards.
AACAGAGAGAGAGAGAAAACAGAGAGAGAAAACAGAGAGAGAGAGAAAACAGAGAGAGAGCGAAAACAGACAGAGAGAGAAAATGGACAGAGAGCAAAAAACAGAGACAGAGCAAAAACAGAGGGAGAAAACAGAGAGAGAAAACAGAGAGAGAACGAAAACAGAGAGAGAGAGAAAACAGAGAGAGAGAGAAAACAGAGAGAGAGAGAAAACAGAGCGAGCAAAAACAGAGAGAGAGCGAAAACAGAGAGAGAGCGAAAACAGAGAGAGAGCGAAAACAGAGAGGGCGAAAACAGAGAGAGAGCGAAAACAGAGAGAGAGCGAAAACAGAGAGAGAGAGAAAACAGAGAGAGAGAGAAAACAGAGAGAGAGAGAAAACAGAGAGAGAGAGAAAACAGAGAGAGAGAGAAAACAGAGAGAGAGAGAAAACAGAGAGAGAGAGAAAACAGAGAGAGAGAGAAAACAGAGAGAGTGCAAAAACAGAGAGAGAGAAAACAGAGAGAGCGAAAACAGAGAGAGAGCGAAAACAGAGAGAGAGAGAAAACAGAGAGAGAGAAAACAGAGAGAGAGAGAAAATGGAGAGAGAGCAAAAACAGAGACAGAGCAAAAACAGAGAGAGAAAACAGAGAGAGAAAACAGAGAGAGAGCGAAAACAGAGAGAGAGAGAAAACAGAGAGAGAGCGAAAACAGAGAGAGAGCGAAAACAGAGAGAGAGCGAAAACAGAGAGAGAGCGAAAACAGAGCGAGCAAAAACAGAGAGAGTGCGAAAACAGAGAGAGCAAAAACAGAGAGAGCGCGAAAACAGAGAGAGAGCGAAAACAGAGAGAGAGCTAAAACAGAGAGAGAGCTAAAACAGAGAGAGAGCGAAAACAGAGAGAGAGCGAAAACAGAGAGAGAGCGAAAACAGAGAGAGAGCGAAAACAGAGAGAGAGCGAAAACAGAGAGAGAGCGAAAACAGAGAGAGAGCGAAAACAGAGAGAGAGCGAAAACAGAGAGAGAGCGAAAACAGAGAGAGAGCGAAAACAGAGAGAGAGCGAAAACAGAGAGAGAGCGAAAACAGAGAGAGAGCGAAAACAGAGCGAGCAAAAACAGAGAGAGTGCGAAAACAGAGAGAGCAAAAACAGAGAGAGAGCGAAAACAGAGAGAGAGCAAAAACAGAGAGAGGGAGAAAACAGAGAGAGAGCGAAAACAGAGAGAGGGAGAAAACAGAGAGAGAGCGAAAACAGAGCGAGCAAAAACAGAGAGAGAGAGAAAACAGAGAGAGAGAGCAAAAAGAGAGAGAGAGCAAAAACAGAGAGAGAGCAAAAACAGAGAGAGAGCAAAAACAGAGAGAGAGAGAAAACAGAGAGAGAGACACGGGCGGCACGGTAGCACAGTGGTTAGCACTGCTGCTTCACAGCTCCAGGGACCTGGGTTCGATTCCCGGCTTGGGTCACTGTCTGTGTGGAGTTTGTACATTCTCCTCGTGTCTGTGTGGGTTTCCTCTGGGTGCTCCGGTTTCCTCCCACAGTTCAAAGATGTGTGGGTTAGGTTGATTGGACATGCTCAAAAAATAGCCCTTAGTGTCCTGGGATGCGTAGGTGAGAGGGATTAGTGGGTAGATATGGCATTAGGGCCTGGGTGGGATTGTGGTCGGTGCAGACTCGATGAGCTGAATGGCCTCTTTCTGTGCTGTAGGGTTTCGAAGCTTCTAAGAGAAAAGAGAGAGAGAGCGAAAAGAGAGAGAGAGCGAAAACAGAGAGAGAGGGAAAACAGAGAGAGAGGGAAAGCAGTGAGAGAGCGAAAACAGAGAGAGAGAGAGAGAGCGCGAAAACAGAGAGAGAGCGAAAGCAGAAAGAAAACAGGGAGAGTGCGAAAACAGAGAGGAAGCGAAAATAGAGACAGAGAAAAGAGAGAGAGAGAAAACAGAGAGAGAGCGAAAACAGAGACAGAGAGAAAAAAGAGAGAGAGCGAAAACAGAGAGAGAGCGAAAACAGAGAGAGAGCGAAAACAGAGAGAGAGTGAAAACAGAGAGACAGAAAACAGAGAGAGAGAAAAAACAGAGAGAAAAAACAGAGAGAGAAAAAACAGAGAGAGAAAAAACAGAGCGAGAAAAAACAGAGCGAGAAAAAACAGAGAGAGAAAAAACAGAGAGAGAAAAAACAGAGAGAGAGAGCGAAATCAGAGAGAGAAAAAACAGAGAGGGAAAAAAGAGAGAGAGGGAGAACAGAGAGAGGGAAAACAGAGAGAGAGCGAAATCTGAGAGAGCGCGAAGAGAGAGCGCGAAAAGAGAGAGAGCGCGAAAAGAGAGAGAGCGCGAAAAGAGAGAGAGCGCGAAAAGAGAGAGAGCGCGAAAAGGGAGAGAGCGCGGAAAGAGAGAGCGCGGAAAGAGAGAGAGCGCGGAAAGAGAGAGAGCGCGGAAAGAGAGAGAGCGCGGAAAGAGAGAGAGCGCGGAAAGAGGGAGAGCGCGGAAAGAGAGAGAGCGCGGAAAGATAGAGAGCGCGGAAAGAGAGAGAGCGCGGAAAGAGAGAGAGCGCGGAAAGAGAGAGAGCGCGGAAAGAGAGAGAGCGAAAACAGAGAGAGAGCGAAATCCGAGAGCTAAAACAGAGAGAGAGAGTGAAAACAGAGAGAGCGAAAACAGGGAGAGAGCGAAAACAGGGAGAGAGCGAAAACAGGGAGAGAGCGAAAACAGGGAGAGAGCGAAAACAGGGAGAGAGCGAAAACAGGGAGAGAGCGAAAACAGGGAGAGAGCGAAAACAGGGAGAGAGCGAAAACAGGGAGAGAGCAAAAACAGGGAGAGAGCAAAAACAGGGAGAGAGCAAAAACAGGGAGAGAGCAAAAACAGGGAGAGAGCGAAAACAGGAGAGAGCGAAAACAGGGAGAGAGCAAAAACAGGGAGAGAGCAAAAACAGGGAGAGAGCAAAAACAGGGAGAGAGCGAAAACAGGGAGAGAGCGAAAACAGAGAGAGCAAAAACAGGGAGAGAGCGAAAACAGGGAGAGCGAAAACAGGGAGAGAGCGAAAACAGGGAGAGAGCGAAAACAGGGAGAGAGCGAAAACAGGGAGAGAGCAAAAACAGGGAGAGAGCGAAAACAGGGAGAGAGCGAAAACAGGGAGAGAGCAAAAACAGGGAGAGAGCAAAAACAGGGAGAGAGCAAAAACAGGGAGAGAGCAAAAACAGGGAGAGAGCAAAAACAGGGAGAGAGCAAAAACAGGGAGAGAGCAAAAACAGGGAGAGAGCAAAAACAGGGAGAGAGCAAAAACAGGGAGAGAGCAAAAACAGGGAGAGAGCAAAAACAGGGAGAGAGCAAAAACAGGGAGTGAGCAAAAACAGGGAGAGAGCGAAAACAGAGAGACAGCGAAAGCAGAGAGGGAGCGACAACAGAGAGAGAGCGAAAACAGAGAGAGAAAAAACAGAGAGAGAGCGAAATCAGAGAGAGAGAGAAAACAGAGAGAGAGAAAACAGAGAGAGAGAAAACAGAGAGAGAGAAAACAGAGAGAGAGAAAACAGAGAGAGAGAGAAAACAGAGAGAGAGAAAACAGAGAACGAAAACAGAGAGTGTGAAAACAAGAGAGAGAGAGGGAGAACAGAGAGCAAAAACAGAGAGAGAGCGAAAACAGAGAGAGAGCGGATACAGAGAGAGAGCGCGAAAACAGAGAGACAGAAAACAGAGAGAGAGCAAAAACAGAGAGAGCAAAAACAGAGAGAGGGAGAAAACAGAGAGAGAGCGAAAACAGAGAGAGAGCGAAAACAGAGAGAGAGCGAAAACAGAGAGGGCGAAAACAGAGAGAGAGCGAAAACAGAGAGAGAGCGAAAACAGAGAGAGAGAGAAAACAGAGAGAGAGAGAAAACAGAGAGAGAGAGAAAACAGAGAGAGAGAGAAAACAGAGAGAGAGAGAAAACAGAGAGAGAGAGAAAACAGAGAGAGAGAGAAAACAGAGAGAGAGAGAAAACAGAGAGAGAGAGAAAACAGAGAGAGTGCAAAAACAGAGAGAGAGAAAACAGAGAGAGCGAAAACAGAGAGAGAGCGAAAACAGAGAGAGAGAGAAAACAGAGAGAGAGAAAACAGAGAGAGAGAGAAAATGGAGAGAGAGCAAAAACAGAGACAGAGCAAAAACAGAGAGAGAAAACAGAGAGAGAAAACAGAGAGAGAGCGAAAACAGAGAGAGAGAGAAAACAGAGAGAGAGCGAAAACAGAGAGAGAGCGAAAACAGAGAGAGAGCGAAAACAGAGAGAGAGCGAAAACAGAGCGAGCAAAAACAGAGAGAGTGCGAAAACAGAGAGAGCAAAAACAGAGAGAGCGCGAAAACAGAGAGAGAGCGAAAACAGAGAGAGAGCTAAAACAGAGAGAGAGCTAAAACAGAGAGAGAGCGAAAACAGAGAGAGAGCGAAAACAGAGAGAGATCGAAAACAGAGAGAGAGCGAAAACAGAGAGAGAGCGAAAACAGAGAGAGAGCGAAAACAGAGAGAGAGCGAAAACAGAGAGAGAGCGAAAACAGAGAGAGAGCGAAAACAGAGAGAGAGCGAAAACAGAGAGAGAGCGAAAACAGAGCGAGCAAAAACAGAGAGAGTGCGAAAACAGAGAGAGCAAAAACAGAGAGAGAGCGAAAACAGAGAGAGAGCAAAAACAGAGAGAGGGAGAAAACAGAGAGAGAGCGAAAACAGAGAGAGGGAGAAAACAGAGAGAGAGCGAAAACAGAGCGAGCAAAAACAGAGAGAGAGAGAAAACAGAGAGAGAGAGCAAAAAGAGAGAGAGAGCAAAAACAGAGAGAGAGCAAAAACAGAGAGAGAGCAAAAACAGAGAGAGAGAGAAAACAGAGAGAGAGACACGGGCGGCACGGTAGCACAGTGGTTAGCACTGCTGCTTCACAGCTCCAGGGACCTGGGTTCGATTCCCGGCTTGGGTCACTGTCTGTGTGGAGTTTGTACATTCTCCTCGTGTCTGTGTGGGTTTCCTCTGGGTGCTCCGGTTTCCTCCCACAGTTCAAAGATGTGTGGGTTAGGTTGATTGGACATGCTCAAAAAATAGCCCTTAGTGTCCTGGGATGCGTAGGTGAGAGGGATTAGTGGGTAGATATGGCATTAGGGCCTGGGTGGGATTGTGGTCGGTGCAGACTCGATGAGCTGAATGGCCTCTTTCTGTGCTGTAGGGTTTCGAAGCTTCTAAGAGAAAAGAGAGAGAGAGCGAAAAGAGAGAGAGAGCGAAAACAGAGAGAGAGGGAAAACAGAGAGAGAGGGAAAGCAGTGAGAGAGCGAAAACAGAGAGAGAGAGAGAGAGCGCGAAAACAGAGAGAGAGCGAAAGCAGAAAGAAAACAGGGAGAGTGCGAAAACAGAGAGGAAGCGAAAATAGAGACAGAGAAAAGAGAGAGAGAGAAAACAGAGAGAGAGCGAAAACAGAGACAGAGAGAAAAAAGAGAGAGAGCGAAAACAGAGAGAGAGCGAAAACAGAGAGAGAGCGAAAACAGAGAGAGAGTGAAAACAGAGAGACAGAAAACAGAGAGAGAGAAAAAACAGAGAGAAAAAACAGAGAGAGAAAAAACAGAGAGAGAAAAAACAGAGCGAGAAAAAACAGAGCGAGAAAAAACAGAGAGAGAAAAAACAGAGAGAGAAAAAACAGAGAGAGAGAGCGAAATCAGAGAGAGAAAAAACAGAGAGGGAAAAAAGAGAGAGAGGGAGAACAGAGAGAGGGAAAACAGAGAGAGAGCGAAATCTGAGAGAGCGCGAAGAGAGAGCGCGAAAAGAGAGAGAGCGCGAAAAGAGAGAGAGCGCGAAAAGAGAGAGAGCGCGGAAAGAGAGAGAGCGCGGAAAGATAGAGAGCGCGGAAAGAGAGAGAGCGCGGAAAGAGAGAGAGCGCGGAAAGAGAGAGAGCGAAAACAGAGAGAGAGCGAAATCCGAGAGCTAAAACAGAGAGAGAGAGTGAAAACAGAGAGAGCGAAAACAGGGAGAGAGCGAAAACAGGGAGAGAGCGAAAACAGGGAGAGAGCGAAAACAGGGAGAGAGCGAAAACAGGGAGAGAGCGAAAACAGGGAGAGAGCGAAAACAGGGAGAGAGCGAAAACAGGGAGAGAGCGAAAACAGGGAGAGAGCAAAAACAGGGAGAGAGCAAAAACAGGGAGAGAGCAAAAACAGGGAGAGAGCGAAAACAGGAGAGAGCGAAAACAGGGAGAGAGCAAAAACAGGGAGAGAGCAAAAACAGGGAGAGAGCAAAAACAGGGAGAGAGCGAAAACAGGGAGAGAGCGAAAACAGAGAGAGCAAAAACAGGGAGAGAGCGAAAACAGGGAGAGCGAAAACAGGGAGAGAGCGAAAACAGGGAGAGAGCGAAAACAGGGAGAGAGCGAAAACAGGGAGAGAGCAAAAACAGGGAGAGAGCAAAAACAGGGAGAGAGCGAAAACAGGGAGAGAGCAAAAACAGGGAGAGAGCAAAAACAGGGAGAGAGCAAAAACAGGGAGAGAGCAAAAACAGGGAGAGAGCAAAAACAGGGAGAGAGCAAAAACAGGGAGAGAGCAAAAACAGGGAGAGAGCAAAAACAGGGAGAGAGCAAAAACAGGGAGAGAGCAAAAACAGGGAGAGAGCAAAAACAGGGAGTGAGCAAAAACAGGGAGAGAGCGAAAACAGAGAGACAGCGAAAGCAGAGAGGGAGCGACAACAGAGAGAGAGCGAAAACAGAGAGAGAAAAAACAGAGAGAGAGCGAAATCAGAGAGAGAGAGAAAACAGAGAGAGAGAAAACAGAGAGAGAGAAAACAGAGAGAGAGAAAACAGAGAGAGAGAAAACAGAGAGAGAGAAAACAGAGAGAGAGAGAAAACAGAGAGAGAGAAAACAGAGAACGAAAACAGAGAGTGTGAAAACAAGAGAGAGAGAGGGAGAACAGAGAGCAAAAACAGAGAGAGAGCGAAAACAGAGAGAGAGCGGATACAGAGAGAGAGCGCGAAAACAGAGAGACAGAAAACAGAGAGAGAGCAAAAACAGAGAGAGCAAAAACAGAGAGAGGGAGAAAACAGAGAGAGAGCGAAAACAGAGAGAGGGAGAAAACAGAGAGAGATCGAAAACAGAGCGAGCAAAAACAGAGAGAGAGAGAAAACAGAGAGAGAGAGCAAAAAGAGAGAGAGAGCAAAAACAGAGAGAGAGCAAAAACAGAGAGAGAGCAAAAGCAGAGAGAGAGAGAAAACAGAGAGAGAGACACGGGCGGCACGGTAGCACAGTGGTTAGCACTGCTGCTTCACAGCTCCAGGGACCTGGGTTCGATTCCCGGCTTAGGTCACTGTCTGTGTGGAGTTTGTACATTCTCCTCGTGTCTGTGTGGGTTTCCTCTGGGTGCTCCGGTTTCCTCCCACAGTTCAAAGATGTGTGGGTTAGGTTGATTGGACATGCTCAAAAAATAGCCCTTAGTGTCCTGGGATGCGTAGGTGAGAGGGATTAGTGGGTAGATATGGCATTAGGGCCTGGGTGGGATTGTGGTCGGTGCAGACTCGATGAGCTGAATGGCCTCTTTCTGTGCTGTAGGGTTTCGAAGCTTCTAAGAGAAAAGAGAGAGAGAGCGAAAAGAGAGAGAGAGCGAAAACAGAGAGAGAGCGAAAACAGGGAGAGAGCAAAAACAGAGGGAGAGCGAAAACAGGGAGAGAGAGCAAAAACAGAGAGAGAGCAAAAACAGGGAGAGAGCAAAAACAGGGAGTGAGCAAAAACAGGGAGAGAGCAAAAACAGGGAGAGAGCAAAAACAGGGAGAGAGCAAAAACAGGGAGAGAGCAAAAACAGGGAGAGAGCAAAAACAGGGAGAGAGCAAAAACAGGGAGAGAGCTAAAACAGAGAGAGAGTGAAAACAGAGAGAGAGTGAAAACAGAGAGAGAGTGAAAACAGAGAGCGAAAACGGAGAGCGAAAACAGAGAGAGAGAGAAAACAGAGAGAGAGAGAAAACAGAGAGAGATAGAGAGAAAACAGAGAGAGAGAGCGAAAACAGAGAGAGAGCGAAAACAGAGAGAGAAAACAGAGAGAGAGAGAAAACAGAGAGAGAAAACAGAGAGAGAGAGAAAACAGAGAGAGAGCGAAAACAGACAGAGAGAGAAAATGGACAGAGAGCAAAAAACAGAGACAGAGCAAAAACAGAGGGAGAAAACAGAGAGAGAAAACAGAGAGAGAGCGAAAACAGAGAGAGAGAGAAAACAGAGAGAGAGAGAAAACAGAGAGAGAGAGAAAACAGAGCGAGCAAAAACAGAGAGAGAGCGAAAACAGAGAGAGAGCGAAAACAGAGAGAGAGCGAAAACAGAGAGGGCGAAAACAGAGAGAGAGCGAAAACAGAGAGAGCGAAAACAGAGAGAGAGAGAAAACAGAGAGAGAGAGAAAACAGAGAGAGAGAGAAAACAGAGAGAGCAAAAACAGAGAGAGTGCAAAAACAGAGAGAGAGAAAACAGAGAGAGCGAAAACAGAGAGAGAGCGAAAACAGAGAGAGAGAGAAAACAGAGAGAGAGAGAAAACAGAGAGATAGAGAAAATGGAGAGAGAGCAAAAACAGAGACACAGCTAAAACAGAGGGAGAAAACAGAGAGAGAAAACAGAGAGAGAGCGAAAACAGAGAGAGAGAGAAAACAGAGAGAGAGCGAAAACAGAGAGAGAGCAAAAACAGAGAGAGAGCAAAAACAGAGAGAGAGCGAAAACAGAGAGAGAGCGAAAACAGAGCGAGCAAAAACAGAGAGAGTGCGAAAACAGAGAGAGCAAAAACAGAGAGAGCGCGAAAACAGAGAGAGAGCGAAAACAGAGAGAGAGCTAAAACAGAGAGAGAGCTAAAACAGAGAGAGAGCGAAAACAGAGAGAGAGCGAAAACAGAGAGAGAGCGAAAACAGAGAGAGAGCAAAAACAGAGAGAGAGCGAAAACAGAGAGAGAGAGCGAAAACAGAGAGAGAGCGAAAACAGAGAGAGAGCGAAAACAGAGAGAGAGCGAAAACAGAGAGAGAGCGAAAACAGAGCGAGCAAAAACAGAGAGAGTGCGAAAACAGAGAGAGCAAAAACAGAGAGAGAGCGAAAACAGAGAGAGAGCAAAAACAGAGAGAGGGAGAAAACAGAGAGAGAGCGAAAACAGCGAGAGAGAGAAAACAGCGAGAGAGAGAAAACAGCGAGAGAGAGAAAACAGCGAGAGAGAGAAAACAGCGAGAGAGAGAAAACAGCGAGAGAGAAAACAGCGAGAGAGAAAACAGAGAGAGAGCGAAAACACAGAGAGGGAGAAAACAGAGAGAGAAAACTGAGAGACAGAAAACAGAGAGAGAGAGAGAAAACTGAGAGACAGAAAACAGAGAGAGAGCGAAAACGGAGAGGGAGCGAAAACAGAGAGAGAGCGAAAACAGAGAGAGAGCGAAAACAGAGAGAGAGCGAAAATAGAGAGAGAGCGAAAACAGAGAGAGAGCGAAAACAGAGAGAGAGCGAAAACAGAGAGAGAGCAAAAACAGAGAGAGAGCGAAAACAGAGAGAGAGAGCGAAAACAGAGAGAGAGCGAAAACAGAGAGAGAGCGAAAACAGAGAGAGAGCGAAAACAGAGAGAGAGCGAAAACAGAGCGAGCAAAAACAGAGAGAGTGCGAAAACAGAGAGAGCAAAAACAGAGAGAGAGCGAAAACAGAGAGAGAGCAAAAACAGAGAGAGGGAGAAAACAGAGAGAGAGCGAAAACAGAGAGAGGGAGAAAACAGAGAGAGAGCGAAAACAGAGCGAGCAAAAACAGAGAGAGAGAGAAAACAGAGAGAGAGAGCAAAAAGAGAGAGAGAGCAAAAACAGAGAGAGAGCAAAAACAGAGAGAGAGCAAAAGCAGAGAGAGAGAGAAAACAGAGAGAGAGACACGGGCGGCACGGTAGCACAGTGGTTAGCACTGCTGCTTCACAGCTCCAGGGACCTGGGTTCGATTCCCGGCTTGGGTCACTGTCTGTGTGGAGTTTGTACATTCTCCTCGTGTCTGTGTGGGTTTCCTCTGGGTGCTCCGGTTTCCTCCCACAGTTCAAAGATGTGTGGGTTAGGTTGATTGGACATGCTCAAAAAATAGCCCTTAGTGTCCTGGGATGCGTAGGTGAGAGGGATTAGTGGGTAGATATGGCATTAGGGCCTGGGTGGGATTGTGGTCGGTGCAGACCCGATGAGCTGAATGGCCTCTTTCTGTGCTGTAGGGTTTCGAAGCTTCTAAGAGAAAAGAGAGAGAGAGCGAAAAGAGAGAGAGAGCGAAAACAGAGAGAGAGCGAAAACAGGGAGAGAGCAAAAACAGAGGGAGAGCGAAAACAGGGAGAGAGAGCAAAAACAGAGAGAGAGCAAAAACAGGGAGAGAGCAAAAACAGGGAGTGAGCAAAAACAGGGAGAGAGCAAAAACAGGGAGAGAGCAAAAACAGGGAGAGAGCAAAAACAGGGAGAGAGCAAAAACAGGGAGAGAGCAAAAACAGGGAGAGAGCAAAAACAGGGAGAGAGCAAAAACAGGGAGAGAGCTAAAACAGAGAGAGAGTGAAAAAAGAGAGAGAGTGAAAACAGAGAGAGAGTGAAAACAGAGAGCGAAAACGGAGAGCGAAAACAGAGAGAGAGAGAAAACAGAGAGAGAGAGAAAACAGAGAGAGAGAGAAAACAGAGAGAGAGAGCGAAAACAGAGAGAGAGAGAAAACAGAGAGAGAGAGAAAACAGAGAGAGAAAACAGAGAGAGAGAGAAAACAGAGAGAGAGCGAAAACAGACAGAGAGAGAAAATGGACAGAGAGCAAAAAACAGAGACAGAGCAAAAACAGAGGGAGAAAACAGAGAGAGAAAACAGAGAGAGAACGAAAACAGAGAGAGAGAGAAAACAGAGAGAGAGAGAAAACAGAGAGAGAGAGAAAACAGAGCGAGCAAAAACAGAGAGAGAGCGAAAACAGAGAGAGAGCGAAAACAGAGAGAGAGCGAAAACAGAGAGGGCGAAAACAGAGAGAGAGCGAAAACAGAGAGAGAGCGAAAACAGAGAGAGAGAGAAAACAGAGAGAGAGAGAAAACAGAGAGAGAGAGAAAACAGAGAGAGAGAGAAAACAGAGAGAGAGAGAAAACAGAGAGAGAGAGAAAACAGAGAGAGTGCAAAAACAGAGAGAGAGAAAACAGAGAGAGCGAAAACAGAGAGAGAGCGAAAACAGAGAGAGAGAGAAAACAGAGAGAGAGAAAACAGAGAGAGAGAGAAAATGGAGAGAGAGCAAAAACAGAGACAGAGCAAAAACAGAGAGAGAAAACAGAGAGAGAAAACAGAGAGAGAGCGAAAACAGAGAGAGAGAGAAAACAGAGAGAGAGCGAAAACAGAGAGAGAGCGAAAACAGAGAGAGAGCGAAAACAGAGAGAGAGCGAAAACAGAGCGAGCAAAAACAGAGAGAGTGCGAAAACAGAGAGAGCAAAAACAGAGAGAGCGCGAAAACAGAGAGAGAGCGAAAACAGAGAGAGAGCTAAAACAGAGAGAGAGCTAAAACAGAGAGAGAGCGAAAACAGAGAGAGAGCGAAAACAGAGAGAGAGCGAAAACAGAGAGAGAGCAAAAACAGAGAGAGAGCGAAAACAGAGAGAGAGCGAAAACAGAGAGAGAGCGAAAACAGAGAGAGAGCGAAAACAGAGAGAGAGCGAAAACAGAGAGAGAGCGAAAACAGAGAGAGAGCGAAAACAGAGAGAGAGCGAAAACAGAGCGAGCAAAAACAGAGAGAGTGCGAAAACAGAGAGAGCAAAAACAGAGAGAGAGCGAAAACAGAGAGAGAGCAAAAACAGAGAGAGGGAGAAAACAGAGAGAGAGCGAAAACAGAGAGAGGGAGAAAACAGAGAGAGAGCGAAAACAGAGCGAGCAAAAACAGAGAGAGAGAGAAAACAGAGAGAGAGAGCAAAAAGAGAGAGAGAGCAAAAACAGAGAGAGAGCAAAAACAGAGAGAGAGCAAAAACAGAGAGAGAGAGAAAACAGAGAGAGAGACACGGGCGGCACGGTAGCACAGTGGTTAGCACTGCTGCTTCACAGCTCCAGGGACCTGGGTTCGATTCCCGGCTTGGGTCACTGTCTGTGTGGAGTTTGTACATTCTCCTCGTGTCTGTGTGGGTTTCCTCTGGGTGCTCCGGTTTCCTCCCACAGTTCAAAGATGTGTGGGTTAGGTTGATTGGACATGCTCAAAAAATAGCCCTTAGTGTCCTGGGATGCGTAGGTGAGAGGGATTAGTGGGTAGATATGGCATTAGGGCCTGGGTGGGATTGTGGTCGGTGCAGACTCGATGAGCTGAATGGCCTCTTTCTGTGCTGTAGGGTTTCGAAGCTTCTAAGAGAAAAGAGAGAGAGAGCGAAAAGAGAGAGAGAGCGAAAACAGAGAGAGAGGGAAAACAGAGAGAGAGGGAAAGCAGTGAGAGAGCGAAAACAGAGAGAGAGAGAGAGAGCGCGAAAACAGAGAGAGAGCGAAAGCAGAAAGAAAACAGGGAGAGTGCGAAAACAGAGAGGAAGCGAAAATAGAGACAGAGAAAAGAGAGAGAGAGAAAACAGAGAGAGAGCGAAAACAGAGACAGAGAGAAAAAAGAGAGAGAGCGAAAACAGAGAGAGAGCGAAAACAGAGAGAGAGCGAAAACAGAGAGAGAGTGAAAACAGAGAGACAGAAAACAGAGAGAGAGAAAAAACAGAGAGAAAAAACAGAGAGAGAAAAAACAGAGAGAGAAAAAACAGAGCGAGAAAAAACAGAGCGAGAAAAAACAGAGAGAGAAAAAACAGAGAGAGAAAAAACAGAGAGAGAGAGCGAAATCAGAGAGAGAAAAAACAGAGAGGGAAAAAAGAGAGAGAGGGAGAACAGAGAGAGGGAAAACAGAGAGAGAGCGAAATCTGAGAGAGCGCGAAGAGAGAGCGCGAAAAGAGAGAGAGCGCGAAAAGAGAGAGAGCGCGAAAAGAGAGAGAGCGCGAAAAGAGAGAGAGCGCGAAAAGGGAGAGAGCGCGGAAAGAGAGAGCGCGGAAAGAGAGAGAGCGCGGAAAGAGAGAGAGCGCGGAAAGAGAGAGAGCGCGGAAAGAGAGAGAGCGCGGAAAGAGGGAGAGCGCGGAAAGAGAGAGAGCGCGGAAAGATAGAGAGCGCGGAAAGAGAGAGAGCGCGGAAAGAGAGAGAGCGCGGAAAGAGAGAGAGCGAAAACAGAGAGAGAGCGAAATCCGAGAGCTAAAACAGAGAGAGAGAGTGAAAACAGAGAGAGCGAAAACAGGGAGAGAGCGAAAACAGGGAGAGAGCGAAAACAGGGAGAGAGCGAAAACAGGGAGAGAGCGAAAACAGGGAGAGAGCGAAAACAGGGAGAGAGCGAAAACAGGGAGAGAGCGAAAACAGGGAGAGAGCAAAAACAGGGAGAGAGCAAAAACAGGGAGAGAGCAAAAACAGGGAGAGAGCGAAAACAGGAGAGAGCGAAAACAGGGAGAGAGCAAAAACAGGGAGAGAGCAAAAACAGGGAGAGAGCAAAAACAGGGAGAGAGCGAAAACAGGGAGAGAGCGAAAACAGAGAGAGCAAAAACAGGGAGAGAGCGAAAACAGGGAGAGCGAAAACAGGGAGAGAGCGAAAAAACAGGGAGAGAGCAAAAACAGGGAGAGAGCGAAAACAGAGAGAGCAAAAACAGGGAGAGAGCGAAAACAGGGAGAGCGAAAACAGGGAGAGAGCGAAAACAGGGAGAGAGCGAAAACAGGGAGAGAGCGAAAACAGGGAGAGAGCAAAAACAGGGAGAGAGCAAAAACAGGGAGAGAGCAAAAACAGGGAGAGAGCAAAAACAGGGAGAGAGCAAAAACAGGGAGAGAGCAAAAACAGGGAGAGAGCAAAAACAGGGAGAGAGCAAAAACAGGGAGAGAGCAAAAACAGGGAGAGAGCAAAAACAGGGAGAGAGCAAAAACAGGGAGAGAGCAAAAACAGGGAGAGAGCAAAAACAGGGAGAGAGCAAAAACAGGGAGAGAGCAAAAACAGGGAGAGAGCAAAAACAGGGAGAGAGCAAAAACAGGGAGAGAGCAAAAACAGGGAGTGAGCAAAAACAGGGAGAGAGCGAAAACAGAGAGACAGCGAAAGCAGAGAGGGAGCGACAACAGAGAGAGAGCGAAAACAGAGAGAGAAAAAACAGAGAGAGAGCGAAATCAGAGAGAGAGAGAAAACAGAGAGAGAGAAAACAGAGAGAGAGAAAACAGAGAGAGAGAAAACAGAGAGAGAGAAAACAGAGAGAGAGAAAACAGAGAGAGAGAGAAAACAGAGAGAGAGAAAACAGAGAACGAAAACAGAGAGTGTGAAAACAAGAGAGAGAGAGGGAGAACAGAGAGCAAAAACAGAGAGAGAGCGAAAACAGAGAGAGAGCGGATACAGAGAGAGAGCGCGAAAACAGAGAGACAGAAAACAGAGAGAGAGCAAAAACAGAGAGAGCAAAAACAGAGAGAGAGAGAAAACAGAGAGAGAGAGCAAAAACAGAGAGAGAGCAAAAACAGAGAGAGAGCAAAAACAGAGAGAGAGCAAAAACAGAGAGAGAGCAAAAACAGAGAGAGAGCAAAAACAGAGAGAGAGAGAAAACAGAGAGAGAGACACGGGCGGCACGGTAGCACAGTGGTTAGCACTGCTGCTTCACAGCTCCAGGGACCTGGGTTCGATTCCCGGCTTGGGTCACTGTCTGTGTGGAGTTTGTACATTCTCCTCGTGTCTGTGTGGGTTTCCTCTGGGTGCTCCGGTTTCCTCCCACAGTTCAAAGATGTGTGGGTTAGGTTGATTGGACATGCTCAAAAAATAGCACTTAGTGTCCTGGGATGCGTAGGTGAGAGGGATTAGTGGGTAGATATGGCGTTAGGGCCTGGGTGGGATTGGGGTCGGTGCAGACTCGATGAGCTGAATGGCCTCTTTCTGTGCTGTAGGGTTTCGAAGCTTCTAAGAGAAAAGAGAGAGAGAGCGAAAAGAGAGAGAGAGCGAAAACAGAGAGAGAAGGAAAACAGAGAGAGAGGGAAAACAGTGAGAGAGCGAAAACAGAGAGAGAGTGAAAACAGAGAGAGAGAGAGAGAGAGAGAGAGCGCGCGAAAACAGAGAGAGAGCGAAAGCAGAAAGAAAACAGGGAGAGTGCGAAAACAGAGAGGAAGCGAAAATAGAGACAGAGAGAAAAAAGAGAGTGAGAAAACAGAGAGAGAGCGAAAACAGAGACAGAGAGAAAAAAGAGAGTGAGAAAACAGAGAGAGAGCGAAATCAGAGAGACAAAAAACAGAGAGGGAAAAAAGAGAGAGAGGGAGAACAGAGAGAGGGAAAACAGAGAGAGAGAGAAAACAGAGGGAGAGCGAAAACAGAGGGAGAGCGAAAACAGAGGGAGAGCGAAAACAGAGGGAGAGTGAAATCTGAGAGAGCGCGAAAAGAGAGAGAGCGTGAAAAGAGAGAGAGCGTGAAAAGAGAGAGAGCGCGGAAAGAGAGAGAGCGCGGAAAGAGAGAGAGCGCGGAAAGAGAGAGAGCGCGGAAAGAGAGAGAGCGCAGAAAGAGAGAGAGCGCGAAAAGAGAGAGAGCGCGAAAAGAGAGAGAGCGCGAAAAGAGAGAGAGCAAAAACAGGGAGAGAGCAAAAACAGAGAGAGCAAAAACAGGGAGAGAGCAAAAACATGGAGATAGCAAAAACAGGGAGAGAGCAAAAACAGGGAGAGAGCAAAAACAGGGAGAGAGCAAAAACAGGGAGAGAGCAAAAACAGGGAGAGAGCAAAAACAGGGAGAGAGCAAAAACAGGGAGAGAGCAAAAACAGGGAGAGAGCAAAAACAGGGAGAGAGCAAAAACAGGGAGAGAGCAAAAACAGGGAGAGAGCAAAAACAGGGAGAGAGCAAAAACAGGGAGAGAGCAAAAACAGGGAGAGAGCAAAAACAGGGAGAGAGCAAAAACAGGGAGAGAGCAAAAACAGGGAGGGAGCAAAAACAGGGAGAGAGCAAAAACAGGGAGAGAGCAAAAACAGGGAGAGAGCAAAAACAGAGAGAGAGCAAAAACAGAGAGAGAGCAAGAACAGAGAGAGAGCAAAAACAGGGAGAGAGCAAAAACAGGGAGAGAGCAAAAACAGGGAGAGAGCAAAAACAGGGAGAGAGCAAAAACAGGGAGAGAGCAAAAACAGGGAGAGAGCAAAAACAGAGAGAGAGCAAAAACAAGGAGAGAGCAAAAACAGGGAGAGAGCAAAAACAGGGAGAGAGCAAAAACAGGGAGAGAGCAAAAACAGAGAGAGAGAGCAAAAACAGGGAGACAGCGAAAACAGAGAGAGAGCGAAAACAGAGAGAGAGGGCGAAAACAGAGAGAGAGAGCAAAAACAGAGAGAGAGAGCAAAAACATAGAGAGAGCAAAAACAGAGAGAGAGCAAAAACAGAGAGAGAACAAAAACAGAGAGAGAGCAGAAACAGAGAGAGAGCAGAAACAGAGAGAGAGCAGAAAACAGAGAGAGAGAGAAAACAGAGAGAGAGAAAACAGAGAGAGAGAGAAAACATAGAGAGAGAAAACAGAGAGAGAAAGAAAACAGAGAGAGAGCGAAAACAGAGAGAGAGCAAAAACAGAGAGAAAACGAAAACAGAGAGACAGTGAAAACAGAGAGACAGTGAAAACAGAGAGAGAGAGAGAAAATGGAGAGAGAGCAAAAACAGAGAGAGAGCAAAAGCAGAGAGAGGGAGAAAACAGAGAGAAAACAGAGAGAGAGGGAGAACAGAGAGAGAGCAAAAACAGAGAGAGAGCGAAAACAGAGAGAGAGCGGAAACTGAGAGAGAGCGGAAACTGAGAGAGAGCGGAAACTGAGAGAGAGCGGAAACTGAGAGAGAGCGGAAACTGAGAGAGAGCGGAAACTGAGAGAGAGCGGAAACTGAGAGAGAGCGGAAACTGAGAGAGAGCGGAAACTGAGAGAGAGCGGAAACTGAGAGAGAGCGGAAACTGAGAGAGAGCGGAAACTGAGAGAGAGCGGAAACTGAGAGAGAGCGGAAACTGAGAGAGAGCGGAAACTGAGAGAGAGCGGAAACAGAGAGAGAGCGAAAACAGAGAGAGAGCGAAAACAGAGAGAGCGAAAACAGAGAGAGAGCGAAAACAGAGAGAGAGCGAAAACAGAGAGAGAACAAAAACAGAGAGAGAACGGAAACAGAGACAGAGCGGAAACAGAGAGAGAGCGGAAACAGAGAGAGAGCGGAAACAGAGAGAGAGCGGAAACAGAGAGAGAGCGGAAACAGAGAGAGAGCGGAAACAGAGAGAGAGCGGAAACAGAGAGAGAGCGGAAACAGAGAGAGAGCGGAAACAGAGAGAGAGCGGAAACAGAGAGAGAGCGAAAACAAAGAGAGAGCGAAAACAGAGAGAGAGCGAAAACAGAGAGAGAACAAAAACAGAGAGAGAGCGGAAACAGAGAGAGAGCGGAAACAGAGAGAGAGCGGAAACAGAGAGAGAGCGGAAACAGAGAGAGAGCGGAAACAGAGAGAGAGCGGAAACAGAGAGAGAGCGGAAACAGAGAGAGAGCGGAAAGAGAGAGCGAGCGGAAACAGAGAGCGAGCGGAAACAGAGAGAGAGCGGAAACAGAGAGCGAAAACAGAGAGAGAGCGAAAACAGAGAGAGAGCGGAAACAGAGAGAGAGCGGAAACAGAGAGAGAGCGGAAACAGAGAGAGAGCGAAAACAGAGAGAGAGCGAAAACAGAGAGAGAGCAAAAACAGAGAGAGAGCAGAAAACAGAGAGAGAGAGAAAACAGAGAGAGAGAAAACAGAGAGAGAGAGAAAACATAGAGAGAGAAAACAGAGAGAGAAAGAAAACAGAGAGAGAGCGAAAACAGAGAGAGAGCAAAAACAGAGAGAAAACGAAAACAGAGAGACAGTGAAAACAGAGAGAGAGAGAGAAAATGGAGAGAGAGCAAAAACAGAGAGAGAGCAAAAGCAGAGAGAGGGAGAAAACTGAGAGAGAAAACAGAGAGAGAGGGAGAACAGAGAGAGAGGGAGAACAGAGAGAGAGCGAAAACAGAGAGAGAGCGGAAACTGAGAGAGAGCGGAAATTGAGAGCGAGCGGAAACTGAGAGAGAGCGGAAACTGAGAGAGAGCAGAAACTGAGAGAGAGCGGAAACTGAGAGAGAGCGGAAACTGAGAGAGAGCGGAAACTGAGAGAGAGCGGAAACTGAGAGAGAGCGGAAACTGAGAGAGAGCGGAAACTGAGAGAGAGCGGAAACTGAGAGAGAGCGGAAACTGAGAGAGAGCGGAAACTGAGAGAGAGCGGAAACTGAGAGAGAGCGGAAACTGAGAGAGAGCGGAAACTGAGAGAGTGCGGAAACAGAGAGAGAGCGAAAACAGAGAGAGAGCGAAAACAGAGAGAGCGAAAACAGAGAGAGAGCGAAAACAGAGAGAGAGCGAAAACAGAGAGAGAACAAAAACAGAGAGAGAACGGAAACAGAGAAAGAGCGGAAACAGAGAGAGAGCGGAAACAGAGAGAGAGCGGAAACAGAGAGAGAGCGGAAACAGAGAGAGAGCGGAAACAGAGAGAGAGCGGAAACAGAGAGAGAGCGGAAACAGAGAGAGAGCGGAAACAGAGAGAGAGCGAAAACAAAGAGAGAGCGAAAACAGAGAGAGAGCGAAAACAGAGAGAGAACAAAAACAGAGAGAGAACGGAAACAGAGAAAGAGCGGAAACAGAGAGAGAGCGGAAACAGAGACAGAGCGGAAACAGAGAGAGAGCGGAATCAGAGAGAGAGCGGAAACAGAGAGAGAGCGGAAACAGAGAGAGAGCGGAAACAGAGAGAGAGCGGAAACAGAGAGAGAGCGGAAACAGAGAGAGAGCGGAAACAGAGAGAGAGCGGAAACAGAGAGAGAGCGGAAACAGAGAGAGAGCGGAAAGAGAGAGCGAGCGGAAACAGAGAGCGAGCGGAAACAGAGAGAGAGCGGAAACAGAGAGCGAAAACAGAGAGAGAGCGAAAACAGAGAGAGAGCGAAAACAGAGAGAGAGCGAAAACAGAGAGAGAGCAAAAACAGAGAGAGAGCAAAAACAGAGAGAGAGCGAAAACAGAGAGAGAGCGAAAACAGAGAGAGAGCGGAAACAGAGAGAGAGCGGAAACAGAGAGAGAGCGAAAACAGAGAGAGAGCGAAAACAGAGAGAGAGCAGAAATAGAGAGAGAGCAGAAACAGAGAGAGAGCAGAAAACAGAGAGAGAGGGAAAACAGAGAGAGAGAAAACAGAGAGAGAGAGAAATCATGGAGAGAGAAAACAGAGAGAGAAAGAAAACAGAGAGAGAGCGAAAACAGAGAGAGCGAAAACAGAGAGAGAGCGAAAACAGAGAGAGAGCGAAAACAGAGAGAGAACGAAAACAGAGAGAGAGCGGAAACAGACAAAGAGCGGAAACAGAGAAAGAGCGGAAACAGAGAGAGAGCGGAAACAGAGAGAGAGCGGAAACAGAGAGAGAGCGGAAACAGAGAGAGAGCGGAAACAGAGAGAGAGCGGAAACAGAGAGAGAGCGGAAACAGAGAGAGAGCGGAAACAGAGAGAGAGCGGAAACAGAGAGAGAGCGGAAACAGAGAGCGAGCGGAAACAGAGAGAGAGCGGAAACAGAGAGCGAAAACAGAGAGAGAGCGAAAATAGAGAGAGAGCAGAAACAGAGAGAGAGCGGAAACAGAGACAGAGCGGAAACAGAGAGAGAGCGGAAACAGAGAGAGAGCGAAAACAGAGAGAGAGCGAAAACAGAGAGAGAGCGAAAACAGAGAGAGCGAAAACAGAGAGAGAGCGAAAACAGAGAGAGAGCGACAACAGAGAGAGAAAAAACAGAGAGGGAAAAAACAGAGGGAGAAAACAGAGAGAGATTGCGACAACAGCGAGAGAGAGAAAACAGAAAGAGAGTGAAAACAGAGAGCTAAAACAGAGAGAGAGTGTGAAAACAGAGAGAGTGAAAACAGAGAGAGTGAGAGAGCAAAAACAGAGAGAGAGTGAAAACAGAGGGAGAGCGAAATCCGAAAGCTAAAACAGAGAGAGAGAGTGAAAACAGAGAGAACGAAAACAGGGAGAGAGCAAAAACAGGGAGAGAGCAAAAACAGGGAGAGAGCAAAAACAGGGAGAGAGCAAAAACAGGGAGAGAGCACAAACAGGGAGAGAGCAAAAACAGGGAGAGAGCAAAAACAGGGAGAGAGCAAAAACAGGGAGAGAGCAAAAACAGGGAGAGAGCAAAAACAGGGAGAGAGCAAAAACAGGGAGAGAGCAAAAACAGGGAGAGAGCAAAACAGGGAAAGAGCAAAAACAGGGAGAGAGCAAAAACAGGGAGAGAGCAAAAACAGGGAGAGAGCAAAAACAGGGAGAGAGCAAAAACAGGGAGAGAGCAAAAACAGGGAGAGAGCAAAAACAGGGAGAGAGCAAAAACAGGGAGAGAGCAAAAACAGGGAGAGAGCAAAAACAGGGAGAGAGCAAAAACAGGGAGGGAGCAAAAACAGGGAGAGAGCAAAAACAGGGAGAGAGCAAAAACAGGGAGAGAGCAAAAACAGGGAGAGAGCAAAAACAGGGAGAGAGCAAAAACAGGGAGAGAGCAAAAACAGGGAGAGAGCAAAAACAGGGAGAGAGCAAACACAGGGAGAGAGCAAAAACAGGTAGAGAGCAAAAACAGGGAGAGAGCAAAAACAGGGAGAGAGCGAAAACAGGGAGAGAGCGAAAACAGGGAGAGAGCGAAATCAGAGAGAGAGGGAAAACAGAGAGAGAGCGAAAACAGAGAGTGTGAAAACAGAGAGAGAGCAAAAACAGAGAGAGCAAAAACAGAGAGAGCAAAAACAGAGAGAGCAAAAACAGAGAGAGCAAAAACAGAGAGAGCAAAAACAGGGAGAGAGCAAAAACAGGGAGAGGGCAAAAACAGGGAGAGGGCAAAAAGAGGGAGAGGGCAAAAACAGGGAGAGGGCAAAAACAGGGAGAGGGCAAAAACAGGGAGAGGGCAAAAACAGGGAGAGGGCAAAAACAGGGAGAGGGCAAAAACAGGGAGAGAGCAAAAACAGGGAGATAGCAAAAACAGGGAGAGAGCAAAAACAGGGAGAGAGCAAAAACAGGGAGAGAGCAAAAACAGGGAGAGAGCAAAAACAGGGAGAGAGCAAAAACAGGGAGAGAGCAAAAACAGGGAGAGCGCAAAAACAGGGAGAGAGCAAAAACAGGGAGAGCGCAAAAACAGGGAGGGAGCAAAAACAGGGAGAGAGCAAAAACAGGGAGAGAGCAAAAACAGGGAGAGAGCAAAAACAGGGAGAGAGCAAAAACAGGGAGAGAGCAACTACAGGGAGAGAGCAAAAACAGGGAGAGAGCAAAAACAGGGAGAGAGCAAAAACAGGAAGAGAGCAAAAACAGGGAGGGAGCAAAAACAGGGAGAGAGCAAAAACAGAGAGAGAGCAAAAACAGGGAGAGAGCAAAAACAGGGAGAGAGCAAAAACAGGGAGAGAGCAAAAACAGGGAGAGAGCAAAAACAGGGAGAGAGCAAAAACAGGGAGAGAGCAAAAACAGGGAGAGAGCAAAAACAGGGAGAGAGCGAAATCAGACAGAGAGGGAAAACAGAGAGAGAGCAGAAAACAGAGAGTGTGAAAACAGAGAGAGACCAAAAACAGAGAGAGCAAAAACAGAGAGAGCAAAAACGGAGAGGGCAAAAACAGGGAGAGGGCAAAAACAGGGAGAGGGCAAAACAGGGAGAGAGCAAAAACAGGGAGAGAGCAAAAACAGGGAGAGAGCAAAAACAGGAAGAGAGCAAAAACAGGGAGGGAGCAAAAACAGGGAGAGAGCAAAAACAGAGAGAGAGCAAAAACAGGGAGAGAGCAAAAACAGGGAGAGAGCAAAAACAGGGAGAGAGCAAAAACAGGGAGAGAGCAAAAACAGGGAGAGAGCAAAAACAGGGAGAGAGCAAAAACAGGGAGAGAGCGAAATCAGACAGAGAGGGAAAACAGAGAGAGAGCAGAAAACAGAGAGTGTGAAAACAGAGAGAGACCAAAAACAGAGAGAGCAAAAACAGAGAGAGCAAAAACAGAGAGAGCAAAAAAAGGGAGAGAGCAAAAACAGGGAGAGAGCAAAAACGGAGAGGGCAAAAACAGGGAGAGGGCAAAAACAGGGAGAGGGCAAAACAGGGAGAGAGCAAAAACAGGGAGCGAGCAAAAACAGGGAGAGAGCAAAAATAGGGAGAGAGCAAAAACAGGGAGAGAGCAAAAACAGGGAGAGAGCAAAAACAGGGAGAGAGCAAAAACAGGGAGAGAGCAAAAACAGGGAGGGAGCAAAAACAGGGAGAGAGCAAAAACAGGGAGAGAGCAAAAACAGGGAGAGAGCAAAAACAGGGAGAGAGCAAAAACAGGGAGAGAGCAAAAACAGGGAGAGAGCAAAAACAGGGAGAGAGCAAAAACAGGGAGAGAGCAAAAACAGGGAGAGAGCAAAAACAGAGAGAGAGCAAAAATTGAGAGAGAGCAAAAACAGAGAGAGAGCAAAAACAGGGAGAGAGCAAAAACAGGGAGAGAGCAAAAGCAGGGAGAGAGCAAAAACAGGGAGAGAGCAAAAACAAGGAGAGAGCAAAAACAGGGAGAGAGCAAAAACAGGGAGAGAGCAAAAACAGGGAGGGAGCGAAAACAGAGAGAGAGCGAAAACAGAGAGAGAGGGCGAAAACAAGAGAGAGAGGAAAAACAGAGAGGGAGCAAAAACAGAGAGAGAGCAAAAACAGAGCGAGAACAAAAACAGAGAGAGAGCAGAAACAGAGAGAGAGCAGAAACAGAGAGAGAGCAGAAACAGAGAGAGAGCAGAAACAGAGAGAGAGCAGAAACAGAGAGAGAGCAGAAATAGAGAGAGAGCAGAAACAGAGAGAGAGCAGAAAACAGAGGGAGAGGGAAAACAGAGAGAGAGAAAACAGAGAGAGAGTGAAAACATGGAGAGAGAAAACAGAGAGAGAAAGAAAACAGAGAGAGAGCGAAAACAGAGAGAGCGAAAACAGAGAGAGAGCGAAAACAGAGAGAGAGCGAAAACAGAGAGAGAACGAAAACAGAGAGAGAGCGGAAACAGAGAAAGAGCGGAAACAGAGAAAGAGCGGAAACAGAGAGAGAGCGGAAACAGAGAGAGAGCGGAAACAGAGAGAGAGCGGAAACAGAGAGAGAGCGGAAACAGAGAGAGAGCGGAAACAGAGAGAGAGCGGAAACAGAGAGCGAGCGGAAACAGAGAGCGAGCGGAAACAGAGAGCGAGCGGAAACAGAGAGCGAGCGGAAACAGAGAGAGAGCGGAAACAGAGAGCGAAAACAGAGAGAGAGCGAAAATAGAGAGAGAGCAGAAACAGAGAGAGAGCGGAAACAGAGACAGAGCGGAAACAGAGAGAGAGCGGAAACAGAGAGCGAAAACAGAGAGAGAGCGAAAATAGAGAGAGAGCAGAAACAGAGAGAGAGCGGAAACAGAGACAGAGCGGAAACAGAGAGAGAGCGGAAACAGAGAGAGAGCGAAAACAGAGAGAGAGCGAAAACAGAGAGAGAGCGAAAACAGAGAGAGCGAAAACAGAGAGAGAGCGAAAACAGAGAGAGAGCGACAACAGAGAGAGAAAAAACAGAGAGGGAAAAAACAGAGGGAGAAAACAGAGAGAGATTGCGACAACAGCGAGAGAGAGAAAACAGAAAGAGAGTGAAAACAGAGAGCTAAAACAGAGAGAGAGTGTGAAAACAGAGAGAGTGAAAACAGAGAGAGTGAGAGAGCAAAAACAGAGAGAGAGTGAAAACAGAGGGAGAGCGAAATCCGAAAGCTAAAACAGAGAGAGAGAGTGAAAACAGAGAGAACGAAAACAGGGAGAGAGCAAAAACAGGGAGAGAGCAAAAACAGGGAGAGAGCAAAAACAGGGAGAGAGCAAAAACAGGGAGAGAGCACAAACAGGGAGAGAGCAAAAACAGGGAGAGAGCAAAAACAGGGAGAGAGCAAAAACAGGGAGAGAGCAAAAACAGGGAGAGAGCAAAAACAGGGAGAGAGCAAAAACAGGGAGAGAGCAAAAACAGGGAGAGAGCAAAACAGGGAAAGAGCAAAAACAGGGAGAGAGCAAAAACAGGGAGAGAGCAAAAACAGGGAGAGAGCAAAAACAGGGAGAGAGCAAAAACAGGGAGAGAGCAAAAACAGGGAGAGAGCAAAAACAGGGAGAGAGCAAAAACAGGGAGAGAGCAAAAACAGGGAGAGAGCAAAAACAGGGAGAGAGCAAAAACAGGGAGAGAGCAAAAACAGGGAGGGAGCAAAAACAGGGAGAGAGCAAAAACAGGGAGAGAGCAAAAACAGGGAGAGAGCAAAAACAGGGAGAGAGCAAAAACAGGGAGAGAGCAAAAACAGGGAGAGAGCAAAAACAGGGAGAGAGCAAAAACAGGGAGAGAGCAAACACAGGGAGAGAGCAAAAACAGGTAGAGAGCAAAAACAGGGAGAGAGCAAAAACAGGGAGAGAGCGAAAACAGGGAGAGAGCGAAAACAGGGAGAGAGCGAAATCAGAGAGAGAGGGAAAACAGAGAGAGAGCGAAAACAGAGAGTGTGAAAACAGAGAGAGAGCAAAAACAGAGAGAGCAAAAACAGAGAGAGCAAAAACAGAGAGAGCAAAAACAGAGAGAGCAAAAACAGAGAGAGCAAAAACAGGGAGAGAGCAAAAACAGGGAGAGGGCAAAAACAGGGAGAGGGCAAAAAGAGGGAGAGGGCAAAAACAGGGAGAGGGCAAAAACAGGGAGAGGGCAAAAACAGGGAGAGGGCAAAAACAGGGAGAGGGCAAAAACAGGGAGAGGGCAAAAACAGGGAGAGAGCAAAAACAGGGAGATAGCAAAAACAGGGAGAGAGCAAAAACAGGGAGAGAGCAAAAACAGGGAGAGAGCAAAAACAGGGAGAGAGCAAAAACAGGGAGAGAGCAAAAACAGGGAGAGAGCAAAAACAGGGAGAGCGCAAAAACAGGGAGAGAGCAAAAACAGGGAGAGCGCAAAAACAGGGAGGGAGCAAAAACAGGGAGAGAGCAAAAACAGGGAGAGAGCAAAAACAGGGAGAGAGCAAAAACAGGGAGAGAGCAAAAACAGGGAGAGAGCAACTACAGGGAGAGAGCAAAAACAGGGAGAGAGCAAAAACAGGGAGAGAGCAAAAACAGGAAGAGAGCAAAAACAGGGAGGGAGCAAAAACAGGGAGAGAGCAAAAACAGAGAGAGAGCAAAAACAGGGAGAGAGCAAAAACAGGGAGAGAGCAAAAACAGGGAGAGAGCAAAAACAGGGAGAGAGCAAAAACAGGGAGAGAGCAAAAACAGGGAGAGAGCAAAAACAGGGAGAGAGCAAAAACAGGGAGAGAGCGAAATCAGACAGAGAGGGAAAACAGAGAGAGAGCAGAAAACAGAGAGTGTGAAAACAGAGAGAGACCAAAAACAGAGAGAGCAAAAACAGAGAGAGCAAAAACGGAGAGGGCAAAAACAGGGAGAGGGCAAAAACAGGGAGAGGGCAAAACAGGGAGAGAGCAAAAACAGGGAGAGAGCAAAAACAGGGAGAGAGCAAAAACAGGAAGAGAGCAAAAACAGGGAGGGAGCAAAAACAGGGAGAGAGCAAAAACAGAGAGAGAGCAAAAACAGGGAGAGAGCAAAAACAGGGAGAGAGCAAAAACAGGGAGAGAGCAAAAACAGGGAGAGAGCAAAAACAGGGAGAGAGCAAAAACAGGGAGAGAGCAAAAACAGGGAGAGAGCGAAATCAGACAGAGAGGGAAAACAGAGAGAGAGCAGAAAACAGAGAGTGTGAAAACAGAGAGAGACCAAAAACAGAGAGAGCAAAAACAGAGAGAGCAAAAACAGAGAGAGCAAAAAAAGGGAGAGAGCAAAAACAGGGAGAGAGCAAAAACGGAGAGGGCAAAAACAGGGAGAGGGCAAAAACAGGGAGAGGGCAAAACAGGGAGAGAGCAAAAACAGGGAGCGAGCAAAAACAGGGAGAGAGCAAAAATAGGGAGAGAGCAAAAACAGGGAGAGAGCAAAAACAGGGAGAGAGCAAAAACAGGGAGAGAGCAAAAACAGGGAGAGAGCAAAAACAGGGAGGGAGCAAAAACAGGGAGAGAGCAAAAACAGGGAGAGAGCAAAAACAGGGAGAGAGCAAAAACAGGGAGAGAGCAAAAACAGGGAGAGAGCAAAAACAGGGAGAGAGCAAAAACAGGGAGAGAGCAAAAACAGGGAGAGAGCAAAAACAGGGAGAGAGCAAAAACAGAGAGAGAGCAAAAATTGAGAGAGAGCAAAAACAGAGAGAGAGCAAAAACAGGGAGAGAGCAAAAACAGGGAGAGAGCAAAAGCAGGGAGAGAGCAAAAACAGGGAGAGAGCAAAAACAAGGAGAGAGCAAAAACAGGGAGAGAGCAAAAACAGGGAGAGAGCAAAAACAGGGAGGGAGCGAAAACAGAGAGAGAGCGAAAACAGAGAGAGAGGGCGAAAACAAGAGAGAGAGGAAAAACAGAGAGGGAGCAAAAACAGAGAGAGAGCAAAAACAGAGCGAGAACAAAAACAGAGAGAGAGCAGAAACAGAGAGAGAGCAGAAACAGAGAGAGAGCAGAAACAGAGAGAGAGCAGAAACAGAGAGAGAGCAGAAACAGAGAGAGAGCAGAAATAGAGAGAGAGCAGAAACAGAGAGAGAGCAGAAAACAGAGGGAGAGGGAAAACAGAGAGAGAGAAAACAGAGAGAGAGTGAAAACATGGAGAGAGAAAACAGAGAGAGAAAGAAAACAGAGAGAGAGCGAAAACAGAGAGAGCGAAAACAGAGAGAGAGCGAAAACAGAGAGAGAGCGAAAACAGAGAGAGAACGAAAACAGAGAGAGAGCGGAAACAGAGAAAGAGCGGAAACAGAGAAAGAGCGGAAACAGAGAGAGAGCGGAAACAGAGAGAGAGCGGAAACAGAGAGAGAGCGGAAACAGAGAGAGAGCGGAAACAGAGAGAGAGCGGAAACAGAGAGAGAGCGGAAACAGAGAGCGAGCGGAAACAGAGAGCGAGCGGAAACAGAGAGCGAGCGGAAACAGAGAGCGAGCGGAAACAGAGAGAGAGCGGAAACAGAGAGCGAAAACAGAGAGAGAGCGAAAATAGAGAGAGAGCAGAAACAGAGAGAGAGCGGAAACAGAGACAGAGCGGAAACAGAGAGAGAGCGGAAACAGAGAGAGAGCGAAAACAGAGAGAGAGCGAAAACAGAGAGAGAGCGAAAACAGAGAGAGAGCGAAAACAGAGAGAGAGCGAAAACAGAGAGAGAGCGACAACAGAGAGAGAAAAAACAGAGAGAGAAAAAACAGAGGGAGAAAACAGAGAGAGATTGCGACAACAGCGAGAGAGAGAAAACAGAAAGAGAGTGAAAACAGAGAGCTAAAACAGAGAGAGAGTGTGAAAACAGAGAGAGTGAAAACAGAGAGAGTGAGAGAGCAAAAACAGAGAGAGAGTGAAAACAGAGGGAGAGCGAAATCCGAAAGCTAAAACAGAGAGAGAGAGTGAAAACAGAGAGAACGAAAACAGGGAGAGAGCAAAAACAGGGAGAGTGCAAAAACAGGGAGAGAGCAAAAACAGGGAGAGAGCAAAAACAGGGAGAGAGCAAAAACAGGGAGAGAGCAAAACAGGGAAAGAGCAAAAACAGGGAGAGAGCAAAAACAGGGAGAGAGCAAAAACAGGGAGAGAGCAAAAACAGGGAGAGAGCAAAAACAGGGAGAGAGCAAAAACAGGGAGAGAGCAAAAACAGGGAGAGAGCAAAAACAGGGAGAGAGCAAAAACAGGGAGAGAGCAAAAACAGGGAGAGACCAAAAACAGGGAGAGAGCAAAAACAGGGAGAGAGCAAAAACAGGGAGGGAGCAAAAACAGGGAGAGAGCAAAAACAGGGAGAGAGCAAAAACAGGGAGAGAGCAAAAACAGGGAGAGAGCAAAAACAGGGAGAGAGCAAAAACAGGGAGAGAGCAAAAACAGGGAGAGAGCAAAAACAGGGAGAGAGCAAAAACAGGGAGAGAGCAAAAACAGGGAGAGACCAAAAACAGGGAGAGAGCAAAAACAGGGAGAGAGCAAAAACAGGGAGGGAGCAAAAACAGGGAGAGAGCAAAAACAGGGAGAGAGCAAAAACAGGGAGAGAGCAAAAACAGGGAGAGAGCAAAAACAGGGAGAGAGCAAAAACAGGGAGAGAGCAAAAACAGGGAGAGAGCAAAAACAGGGAGAGAGCAAAAACAGGGAGAGAGCAAAAACAGGGAGAGAGCAAACACAGGGAGAGAGCAAAAACAGGTAGAGAGCAAAAACAGGGAGAGAGCAAAAACAGGGAGAGAGCAAAAACAGGGAGAGAGCAAAAACAGGGAGAGAGCAAAAACAGGGAGAGAGCGAAAACAGGGAGAGAGCGAAATCAGAGAGAGAGGGAAAACAGAGAGAGAGCAGAAAACAGAGAGAGCAAAAACAGAGAGAGCAAAAACAGAGAGAGCAAAAACAGAGAGAGCAAAAACAGGGAGAGGGCAAAAACAGGGAGAGGGCA